>NC_048223.1:127886430-127925565 GCF_002007445.2 Ailuropoda melanoleuca
CGGCCTCACAATGGGTTCTGCGGCGGGAGGACGGGGCCCGGGTCATCCACACCCCCCGGCCCCCCAATCCCAGCACAGTCGGGTAATCTCAACCGGGCTGAAATAACCACCAACCATTTGGCTAGAACATAAATAAATAAAACCCTCCCGACGGGCCGTGCGGAGGCAGCGGTGGCTCACGAGGGAGACCCAAGAGGGCAGACACGGGTTCCCCCGTTCTTTAGGCCAGGCAGCCCGCAGCTGGAGGAAGGAACAAGATGGGGAGTCAGACCTGCCCATCCTCCCGGCGCACGCGTGTGGCGGGGCAGCACCTGCTGGACGGAGGGGGCGGGAGGCATCGGCACCACTCGGGAAAAATGAAGGAAGGGATGGGCAATAAGTTCCTACAAGGAATCCCGTCCTCTGTTCGCACACTCTTCCCTTCAGTGACTGTCATGGTATTTCTCTCTTCTTTTGATTGATGTTTTAGTCTGAGCTGTCATTAGTTAAATTAATTTTCTCTCAAAGATAGTGGAATAAGGTCCACAAAGGCAAATCTTGGGAGACTGTAAAAATAGACCATAATTTGGAGGAAATTCAGATGTGTTCCCTGCTCTTGTCACCACAGCAGAGAAACACTTTAATTTGATATGAATTCCTCAAGAGAAACTTTAAATTAACTTAGATTTAGCTGTGTTTGAGGGATAGCAATTCAAAGCAACAAAATAAAATACTATTTGCTGACTCCGGTGTTTCTATGTTCCTGCTTCTATATGTTCCTTTTTATTTTCTGCTCCAGCTAAATAAATGCCAATATTCACCTTGAAAGAGTCATCATAAACTAACCCCCTTGGGATATAAAAATATACTTCTCTCATCTTCCATCCAAACAGCGTCAGATGAAGTTAAAAGGCCTGGTAAATGTGCTAAAATCTGCTTATGTGAATTATTTTTTTCCAGGATAACTGAGCAGCCGTCACCTGAGCTGTCAGGATGTGAACAGAAATGCAGGCTGTTTTATAACCTAAGAGGAGGGCACCGATTGCGGGGGGCATGAGGTGGGGACAGCTGGGGAGAGGCATGGTCAGTGGTCGGGAAGGGGCTGGGGGGCTGGGGGAGACCAAGACGCAAATGTACTTGTACCACAACAGTCAGAACCGGAAAGGTCCGTGAAAACATCGGGCCCAGCCCCCAGGGGTGTGAGAGCTTGGCCAGACTGGGGCCCCCACCTGATTCACCAAGGGCCTCCAGCTCTTATCACTTGAGAGAAATTCTAGAAACTCGTATCTTTCACAGACAGACACCCAGATTATTGGCCATCCTATGTATGTACTTTGCATCTGTGGGCTGGTAGGGGTGTGTGGTGTGTGGGTTATCCCAAGCTTCTCTGTTCACGACTGCTCCTGAAAGTCAGCTGATACATTTCCTCCATTCACATGATTTGCTCCCATCGTCCCTAGGATGGCCACCTCCGAGGGGGACTGAGCCCACTGAGGTCCTAATGCAAACCTGAACCTCTGGGGATGTATGGGCGTCGTACACCAACCCAACACCCACGAGGGCCAAGTTCAAGGACCAGGCAGCCAACGAGACCATGCATCACCCCACACCCCCCTGGGTCAAGTTCAAAGGCAAGGTCTGTGCCTAATTCTTTCAGCTGGGAAGTCTCTTTGTGGCACACCCTCCAATAAGAACCATTCTCAAATGTAGGATCTCTTGACATCTAAGTAAGTGGGTCCTTCCAGGTCATACAGTCAAGTACATTTGGAGTGTCTCCTCCGAGTGGCTGTGGCCCTCTGTGCTGGGAACGAGCCAGAGGCCGCTAACGCACAGCTGACATTTTCACATGACTTACCGCCACTCAGGCAATGTCATAATTATGATGCCTAAACTTACCCTGTTTATTTGCAGGCTAGAGGAATGCATGATTGTTTATTTTTATTACAAATATTGATGGTAACTCACAGGCATTTACTTCATTGCCATTTCAAGTGAAATTGCCTATCATAAAATATCTCCAGAATTCTGATCCTGATTATCTTCCTGAGCTGGTCCGGGGTGCGATCCTACCATTTGTCTTAATTTTATTTTGCTCTCCCTAACTGCACACACCACTTCAGGAATATCTGGAATTTTGTTTTAATTGTACAGCTTTCAACTCGCGCCACATTTCTCTTTGTGTTGAAAGCATCCCGGTGATTTATCCTCATTATTGTGTAAATAGGTTTCGGCAGTTCTCAGTAAATAAAACAAAGACTGACAGGAGGAGAAGAGGGAATTTGCTTTCCTACCAATTAGAGTAGCCTTAGGCAGTACTTTTAAGAGGAGATAAATCCTGCAAATCACTAAAATGATCCTGTCACATGCACCAAATATTAAAATCGCACAGCGGCGCCCTCGGTACAGTTTGCTCTGGTTTAATGAGTTGGGGTGGGCACAGTTGGGGACCCTTGACTGACAGCAGAGCTCACGCCCAACGCAGCTCCCCAACCAGCATGGCCAGATGGAAAATCACAACCCAGTGGAAGAGGCAGCTCTTCAGCTAACGAATATTCTCAAATTGTCTTTTCACCTCCTACCTGTAAAATCTTCCCCCCCGTGATAAACGCAAACTCCACGTCACATCAGCTGAAGCTATGCTTTCAATGCCCAACACGTAATCTATGCTCAGCCACAAAATCTAGAGTCAACGCCCATTAAGGGAGCAACCTGTTACCTTCTTTGGGGAAGTCTGGGGGACATTCGGTTCACTTAATCTGGTATCGCACCCGGTCCCCTACAACGGTGTGCTAGGTAGTGGTCCCCTGCAACGAGTTCGTTGGGGAGACTTCAGGAAGTTCCAGGGAATTTTTTTTTTAACTATGGTTTATACCTCGTGTACTTTCTCCAGCTTTGCAGTTAAATGGTCAACCCGACTCCAAGGGTGCCAGCTCAGGGAAACCACCAGAGCTTTAAATAAGACCCACGTGGTCGTGGTTCCCGAGGCCCGCGGGACTTGGGGAGCCGGGCACGCAGCCTGCCCTCATGTGGTGGTGCGGGCGACCGAGCCACGGTGCCCTCTATGGGGAAGCCACATCTGCGAGGGACCGTTTATCATGAGGTTGCAATGGCCAGTAAGACGTTCATCGTGGAACCCAGAGCTTCGGAAAGCCCTAGAATAACCAGCCCGATGTAGAGACCCGGTGTTTCGTATTTTTCAATAACTGCCTTTACTCTGTCTGCCACGGTCAAGTCTTACCTGGTGACACTCACACTTAGTGCATTGAGCAATGACTGTTCGCTTGTTACGGCGTTTTTGTGGGAGCCTTTATGAGAGCGTAACTAACTGTATGACAAGAGCTCCCGTAACCGGGGACCCTGGGTCAGGAGCACATTAAAACAAAACAAGGCACACAGGACTTGTACACGGCGAGAAGCAGGGCTGGAAGAGACGCCAGGGCAGGGGGAGGCAGGGAGGGGCCCAAGTCCTCCCTCCTCGCCAGCTGCCCCTGTCCGGCACACAGGCCGAACCAACCCCTGAAGTGCGGGCCATGTCTAAGAGAGTGGGGCGCACAGGGGACTTGGGGAGAATTTAAGAGCCCAGGTGATTCTGCAGGAACTCATCACCACTGTCTTCCAAGCCATGGGCTGAAAAACATGTCCTGTGTCACAGAAGGAACACAAGCAACAGAAAAGACGCTGTCCTGGGGCGTTGATGAAGTCAGGGAGGCCTGGCCCCCTTCCCTCGACAGCCCAGATCTCAGCCTCCACCTGAGGTCCGGTCCACAAGCATGTTCCCAGGTTGAAAATGATCACATCCTGGCAATGACTTAACACTTTTGGCAAAGGCAATACCCAAACCATAAGGTCAGGCTCCAAGGTCATTATTTCTGCATGCAATAGGTGTTTGGAAGACCAGAGGTGCCTGGGCCCCTGCACAGAGCGTCCCTTGGGAGGGGTGCTCAAACTGTTCATTTCTGGTCTCTGTGGTTATTCTATTCTTTTCACTCCCATCTCCATCTACCATCCCACAGACGTGTGCTCTCAGCTAACGTCTGTGAATAAAGAGATTACAAAGACAGCATCCCATCCTCACGAGGTTCGAGGTTCGGGCTCAATCCCATTAAACAATGTCAAATTGTCAAGAGTTGAACTTACCCTATGAAGAAATGCATTCTAGAGATTCTGGCGCCTTGTTTTAAAAGTGTTGACTGGGCAGCTTGCCACTGGCTCCTCGGATGAGTAAATACCCACAAAGTCAGGGAGGGGAGGGGTGCTGGAGGGTGTGAAGTGTGTCTGCTGACAGTGGAATCCATGTCCTTGCAGGGGCTCTGTGAGGCGCCTTCTGCTGTCATGGGGAGGCCGCGGGAACCTCGGGGGGACCCCAGAGACGGAGTTCAGTGGAATCTTAGTTGCCATGAAGGCCATCCCGGGAGCCACAGCATTTTGATGCTGGGAAGGGATTCTGAGTTCAAGTTCAATCCCAAAGTGAGAAACAGGCAGAAGCGGTGAGGCGACCAGCCAGCTGGCCCCAGCCTCCTTCCCTCTGCTCTCTCTGCCCCCCAAATCCTGCACACAGTTCCAAAGGGTACCCCAGCAAAGTTGCCGCCACTGTCAGAAGAGGGGACCCCATGCCTCAGGGCCAGGACGCCCTTAGCTACTGAGGGTGACAGTCCGTGGAAGGGACTCAGGCAGTCAACTTTCTCCACCTTGAACTCACCCCCTCCCCCAAATCCTCTCTGATGGTGCGCCGACCTCCACCTTCGCAGTCCAGGGGCCCGGAGCCCTGGTGCCCCCGCACGGCCCCAGCCCACCCAGTCAGCTCTCCCAGCGCCTTCTGTCCCGTATTCATCGTGCAAGGCCTGCGAACACGCCCAGGGTTAAGAGGGTTGCAGATTCGGGGATGGATGGATGGATGGGCAGGTGCGGACCCAGTTGTCCATATACAGACACAAACAGATGTGGTTTTATCCTAACTCTAGGCCGGTTACCTGCCTAGATGCGTACTTCTCCCTCCCCCCGTGCCTGCGTAGACGGGAAGGCAGCTCTCTCTGAACCCTCTCATCCATCATTTAGAACGGGAGCAGCATTTTACCACCTTCCCTCAAACTAATTGATCTTCAATAAATATTTCCTGCATGAATAAATGAATTGTAATTAGCTGTTCCTAAAGGCACAAAATAACTCCTTCCACAGCTCCCTGTATAGGAGGGAACAGCCTACTCGGGGAACAGAAACGATGAGATATTTCTGAAGAAAAACCAGACTCATCCATATGGACGAAGATCCCACCACCAGACGAGTGAGACAGGAAGAGCAAATCTGGACCTCACAGGGGTGAATTCATGCCCCTCAGGACAGTGTCCTCCGGGACGAGGCCTGAGACTCCAGGGGCCCCACCGTCTGCTCTTTTGGCCCTTATATTTCAGCTGATTGGGGTGGGGGGGGCTGGAGAGATGAGTAGCTCTGTCGTGGCCTTGATGACACCCAGAAGGCCACCGTGGGACCCCGGAGCATGCCATCCAGCGTGGAAGTCACGGCCACACGCGGTAACGGACCATGAGATATGGGGCTGGTCCTAGGGGACATGTGTGTGTCCAATGCACACGGGATTTCCAAACTCAGCAATGAAGAGAACATTTAAAATAGCTCAGTAATTTCTTATATTGATGACATAATGAAACAACCGTCTTTAGGATCTACTGAGTTAAATTAAAACATGTAAAAATGACTTTACTTGTTTCTTTCTACTTCATTAATATGGCCGCTGGAGAATTTAAACGGCATCTGTGGCTGTCCGCCGGCCAGCTCTAGTTTAGAGAGTGGGCTGCGTTCCTCCAGGGACCTACTCCTGACCTGGCCTCACACTCCCAGGAGAAGGCGGGAAGAAGGGGGGTCTGGAGGATGGCTCAGGCCCTCACACACCATCCCCTGGAGGAGGGGACCCCCACCCTCACTGCCGCCCCTGGAGACCACGCAGCTCAGGGAGAACCGGGGCACTGGCCTAAGACCCCAGGAGGCCCCCAAGCCCACAGACTGGCCTCGCCTACATCCCGTGTGTCAAATCGCCTTCCGACGCGACAGGAGCCCCGCCAGCCACCCCCGTGGGTCAGGCCCCCAAGGCGATATTTGTTTCATTAATGCAGTGCTCACACACTCAAACTCTGCCTCACGGTCTAGAGTGATCCCAAAAGTGATTTCCACAATATGATCTACATACCAGCTGAGTGTCAGTTTAGAATAATTTGGCCTGAATGGTCCTTGCTAAAATAGATGGCCACAAGAAAAGAATGGCGAATAAAAGCAGCTTTACTCAGAATCTAAGCAATTTGCTGGTGAACACATGCAGCATTTCCCCGGATTATAATTTACACTGTATTAACTGTCAAGAGTGCTTTTGAGAAATATAGATAACAATTCAGATGCAATCGATAGGGAGTGACAGTTGATTTTAAAGCTTAATGCAAGACAAGAAAGAAATGACTGGGCATCAGCTCTGGAAGAATAAATTTGTTTTGTATTTGATTTTTGTGTTAAATTTATTACTGCCAAGAAGAGCTCTCTTTCAATGATATTAAGAACAAGATTGAGAAATTGCAACATGCCCGTCTCCCCCGGTTTTCGGAGCATTTCCAATGTACGCCAGTGCCCTGCTCAGTACTGGGTGCAGATCCCGCTCAGCCCCCACAGTTCCTCCAGGTCTGCGCCCCCGTGCCCTGAGCCGGCGTCCCCGGGGACAGCCCTCCCTGGGGTGCAGGTGCGCCTCCTCCCGGCCTGGGGAGGACGGGACGGTCCCGGGGGCCCCGAAGCGGCCTCCACCACGGGCTCCTCCCTCGAAATGGCTCACACACCACTGTTCCCGCGAGCTGAGTCCAGTGAAAACAAAAATCTGAAAAAAACGTCAGGCTGGCACGCGATTGATGGAGAAGGGTTGGTATATCCTCGTCATAGTCAATAGAAGCTTTTTTCAATTCTGTCAAAATGTCCAGTGTATATAATCTTAGGGTTTGATGTTCCTTCTGTGCAATACCACGAGAAACTTCCTTGACAAATACCAAGGAAAAAAAATTTCCCTTTGGCCCAACTCTATTATACGCGGTATTCTCTCCCTCCAGCTGGGCTTGCTCCCGCGCAGCCCGTGCGCTCGGAAACCCACCAGCGCAGCCAGAAATGAAATGATGAAAGTTGCCACAGTTCAAACTTATCCATACTTCTCACTTATGACATGATTGATTTTCCTTCAGAGTGCTCAAATATGGGATTGTCTTCCTTCTTTTCTCACTGTGGAAACGGCTAATGTATACAGCCGTGGCCTGCCAGAGAGGGGGACGCGGTTGACACATAGAAGAACAACTAAAATGAATACGGATGAAATTTGAAAGTGCAATTTTCCATCTGTCAATCACCTTTCAAAGGGACCCGTGAACCACCAATCGGGAGACCCGAGGCGGGGGCGTCCCCATTTGCGGCTCACCACGCCACGGGGCCCTTGGCCTCATTAATCAAGATATTAGCTGCTGATCAAAGTTTGGCCCAGGTACACGGTGCCGACACACACTGCTCTGAGCACGCTCCATCACGCTGCTCTCCGTGTTATTGATAATTTATATTTTGAATTAAAACGAATGGTCTCCTTCTCAAGAGAATCTGATTAGGTGACGACAAAATCTATTTCGCTCACTCTGGTGATGGTACGCGGCAGGTCCCCTCCCTGTGCTGCCTCAGAAGAAAATGTGAGGTGCTCCCAAATTAATAATGGATGGTCACCCCAACCCTTCCTGGCCGCAGCGCCAAGATGCCTCGAAATACAGCCAATTAAGGTTTATTTAATTATTAAGGTTGAATAAATAACAGCGAAACATGTTAAAAATCTTTCAGTTTCAGTCAATCATAATAAAAAATTAATGAGACTGGATAGAGAACCATAAAAACTGATAGACTGCGATCGTGAATTATAAATTGGTATTGATTTTTTCCTTTGCAATAACACTCCCAGGTAATCGTATGTTGTCACATGTAAAGTGCACTTTCCTGGTTGAGACTAATATTAACTATCAAATATAGATGAGACGGAGACATTTATGACACTTCAGATTTCACAAACAAAAAGCAAAAAATACAATCTACGGAATAATAGCGGTACCGAGCAGAGAATCCTAGGGTGTTTATGGGAGCCGGCCGGGACCCCACTGAGCCGTGAATTCATAAGACACAGTTACCTTATTCTTCTCCTGCCATTTCTCCTCTGATATGTTACCTTGTTAGTATCACTAAGAAAAGCATAAATATTTTTTATTATTTGTGAAGCTCATCCTGTCTTGCTTAATAGACAGGCCACATGGAGTTAAAGCCATATTATATGACCTGGTGCAGAAGTGATCATTCAAAGACCCAAAGCACATATTTTATACCGCCTGGCTTTATTAATTCTAAGCCCCCAAGAAATAGCGGGAGGATTTTCCAGCTTTCTGTTTATTGAAGTAACATGGAAACAAATAAGACATTTCCCTAGGCTAGCTCAGATAAAGTGGACAATTACTATTGGCATTCCACATGTAAATATTTAACACTTCACAGCTAGTTTGCACCTAAATACCCATTAGATGTTGCTACAAGCCTGGACACCATCTCCCAGCAGAGCTACACGGGCCGTCCTGGGCAATGGTTATTGGATTAGGGCGAACACAAATCTCGTTCTAAACAGCGCTGGGAGGGACTCAGCCTGGACAAGAGGGGACGTACCTGAACGGGCAGCTTCCTTGAGTGACACAAACCAACTCCTCCAAGAAAACTCGGACAAAGCCAGTATTGGCAGGGCCACTGCCGCTGGCCGGGCTCATTGATGACCCACGGCTGCAGTTCGTTAGGGGTGCTGATCAGATTTCCCTCGTTTGGGGAAAAACATAGAGGAGATATCGTGGACATGGGCCAGCTACGAGCACACGTGGGTGGCTTTCTGAGCTCCTCCATCCCCACCTCCCGCCCACGCTGCCCGGTCTGGGACAAACGCGGAGCAGCACAGCACCACCACCCTTTGGGACAAAGTACTCCAGCGTGCGATCAATACACAAAACGCACAGGCCAAGCGCTGGCCGCCTCAAAGGCAGAGGACTGCCTCTTCAAGTAATTTCTTCTGCTTCTGAAAGATACACCCAAAGGATATTTGTGTGTGTGTGTAATCTGAGTTTAAAATGTGGACATGACGTGCCCACTCTGAGTTTTAGCCCTGCCTGCCAAGGTTTTCTATCCGAATCGAAGTGTTCTGCCCCTTTGCTGGCACTTGGGACTTAGAAAAAGATAGGCCCGGGGGCGCCTGGGTGGCACAGCGGTTAAGCATCTGCCTTCGGCTCAGGGCGTGATCCTGGCGTTATGGGATCGAGCCCCACGTCAGGCTCCTCTGCTGTGAGCCTGCTTCTTCCTCTCCCACTCCCCCTGCTTGTGTTCCCTCTCTCGCTGGCTGTCTCTATCTCTGTCAAATAAATAAATAAAATCTTAAAAAAAAAAAAGATAGGCCGGGATGACTCGGCCCACGAGGGCGGCTCTTGCATCCAATCACCTTCCCAGGGTTGGAAAAAGCCGTGGCCTGCAATGCTGTGTTCCTCCACGCAGATACCCTGGATGGATGTAGTTGGACGTCTGGGGACCAGCTCACTGCTTTGGTCTGTCCTACAAGTAAGACCATTGCAGGTCCAGGGGAGGTCCCGAGCCTCTCCCCTTTCAGACCAGTGGCTCACTCCCAGCACCTTCAATCTGCAAAGACCTCACTGACCGCCTTAGGTGATCATCCCCTCCCCGAGAAACTCCGGCCAGCCCACTGTCCCAAGAGTGGCCACCTCCCCACCACATCTCTTGTGCTCTCAGAAAAAGAGGTGACCTTCCCTAGAAAGAGAAGCCACTGAGCAAGGCATACAGATGGTCACCCTGGCTCTGAGTAGAGGCCACGGCCTCTCACTCCCCTGGCCCGGACAGCGGCCAAGCCTGAACAATCAGCCCAGGAGCAACTTTGATAAACTCTGGCATCCAGCACCCCAAGCTAGACACCCGCCCACACCCCAGCCAAGCCTGCGTGCCCCTGTGTTGGCCACAGATCCTCCATGGACATCAGCGGCTGCCAGGGTCCCAGGTGTCCAGTGGCGGCCCCAAGTCTTTCCAGGGGTCCCACGGAGTGGCGGCCCCAACCCCAGGGCTCCCAGCCTCTGAGAACCCAGCTCCCAACCTTCCCTTGCCACACTGACCTCCGCGCTCTGGAAACAATTACTCCTGGAAGGCCTGTCAATATCATTATTTTTACAAGAAATCAATACGCCTCACAAAGTTAATGGGGGATTCAGGCAGGGAGCGTTTACCTCCCCACTGTCAGGGCTCAGCTCCACTCGGCCCCGATGACAGATCCACCGACACCCAGCAGACAGTAAGCAAGCGTGGAGAGGAGGCCGGCTGCTGCGGGCAGGCGTGGAGGCCGCAGGCAGGCGTGGAGGCCTCCAGCCCGCCACGCTAACGAGCCCGCCCGGGGCCAGGGTCTGCGGAGCAGAGACCCCAGAGCCCCGCTTGTGGGTACAGCACAGCTAGTCCAGTAAGGCCCGGGTGCCGCTGTAAAGGGATTACTTGACAGTTTCCTTAAGCACCAATTGTGTAAACACCCAAGTCCCCTAGGCCAGGACACGGCCTGGAAGAATTAACAGCATCCATTCCTCCTAACAAAAGAGATTGCCTCCACCCTGCCCGGCCACCCCTGTCATATAATTTATAGGGAAAAAAATTAAGTAAAATAAAATTACATACTCACATACACATGCATATTATACGCACATATGTTCATATATTTATAATCCAAATCAGAAATAGCTACATTTACAGTCTTAGCAGCCAGACTGGAAGGGTCCAGAGAGCGCCCCCTACCACCCGTTTGGCCGACATGTATCAAATCCCAAGGAAAATATTTTAATACCTCAACTCGAGAACCTATTTTTCGCTTCAAAAGCCAATGGGTTTGCCAACTGCTCTCCCTGCTCCCCCATGTCTCCTCCCTCCCCTACACCTCCCCACAGCCCACAGTTACATGACTAAGGCGACAAAGAGGGACCCCCGGGCGGCCCAGTCAGTTAAGGGTCTGCCTTCGGCTCGGGTCAGGATCCCAGGGTCTGGCTCCCTGCTCAGCGGGAACCCCCTGCTTGTGCCCTGACAAATAAGTAAACAAAATCTTTAAAAAATAAATAATAAAAATCAAAAGAAAGTAACAAAGAGGGACATCTGAGTGGCTCAGTCAGTTGGGCGTCTGACTCTTGACTTCGGCTCAGGTCATGATCTCAGGGCCGTGAGACGTGAGACGGAGCGCTGAGTCAGGCTCCCTGCAGAGTCTATCCGGGATTCTCCCTCTGCCTCTGCCCCTCCCCGCTGCTCACGCCCATGCATGTGCGTAGGCACGCACATGTTCTCCCCCTTAAAAATAAATAAATAAGCAAATAAATAAAATATTTTAAAAAATAAAATAAAGTGACAAATACAGCCCAGGTATGGGACTTCATGCTCTAGTCGACGCTGAGACATGACCTTAAGAGGATTCTGGACCCAGTCTCCCCGCTCAGCAGCAAGCCGGTCCACAGACCCAGCCACCGTGTGATCACATGGTCAACATGAGGGTTCAGAACTGTCTTCTTACTGTTGCAACTCAGCACACCCTGGCCCGTCAGGCACAGGTGCAGCTAGACCAAGGGTGCTGACAGAGAGAAGATTCACCACACGGAACAAGGCTCAGAGACTTGGGACCCAGCACCAGACCCCGATGCACCATTGCAAACATCATTGTCCACGGACCACTCCCAACTCCCCACCTGCGGCCCAGGAGAATGGGATCGCCCACACAGCAGGGCGAAGCCTGCCCCACCCCCACACAGCAATGACCACAGCCACATGGCACCTGGGCCTCCAGCCCCAGAAGCCCCAAGACCGCAACTCTGGGTGAGGTCAGAGGGTCACACCGATGGCCCTTTCTGGGGCCAGCAAAGGAGAACCAAAAAATTTCCTGCTTGGCTTGGAGGACTGTCCTCAGTCCACCCAACGGACCCTTCCTCCCTAGACCCAGTCCTGGAGCTTCTTCCCACTCCTGCGTGGCCCCATCAGCCTTCCCATGATCCACCAATAGCCTGCTTCCCAACCTCCATGCCCACCCAGGAGCCCGAGCCTGGAGGAGTATCGGCTGGGCCTCCAGGAAAAGGCATCCACTCCACCAGCCTCTCTACCCGCTGGGGAGGACACAGAGCCGGCTGGGGAGGAGAGTCAGGGTGGGCTGGCGGGGTTCACACAAGAGCCGGGGCAGTTAGCAAACCTGTTGTTCAGAACCAAGAATGCCAAAATCCTACCAGGAAAGATGGAGGGAGTTGGCTTCCACGGTGGATCTGGGGAAACAGGGACCACCGGCTCCTACAGCAAAATGCATGGGCGAGAACCCCAGGCCCGGACAGACCCGCGGACATCTGACACACTCGGAGCACAGCTCCGGCGGTCTGGAGGGAGCTGTGCAAACAAAGAAAGGAGTGCACTTGGCACGGGAGTCCCACTCGGGCCTCACTGAGCACACATGCTCAGCACTCTCCTGGAGTCCTGCTCACATGACCTCAGCACACGCGGACGGCGCTCGTGTAAACTCACAATGCCTGGGTGCGCGTGCATGCCCGCGAAGCAGTGTGCCCCCACAGGCCCGCAGCAGGAACGGGCCCACTGCTCAGAAAGCCCACCACAAAGTACAAATTGCGGGTGGGGGGGGGGTGACCGGTCCTGCACCAAGAATTCTAACTATGCCGGCCTCTTCCTGCGTATGGAATTCACCCTCCACACAGAGGCTCCAAGACAGAGGAACACACAGGCCCAACTCTGGGAAGGGGCTCGGGCACCCTAAGAGCGTCTCGGAAGCTCCTCGCCCCGCTATCAACAGTTTGGAATTTACCCTGGCCCCTTTTTCATCATTACCCGGCTCTTCACAGCTTCTGAGGGCCTTAATGCAAACCATATGCAGAGCTGCCTGCTTGCCAAGCCCGGCAGCGGCGCTGGGATTGGCTCCTGCAGGATGGGAACGAGAGGTCTCTGTGGGGAAAAACAACAAACAGATCTCTTGTCTACAAAGCAGAACTCAAAACATTTTTCATGCATTCTAGGCTTCTCGAGAAGCAGCAGGCTGTTTAAAAAAAATACCTGGCCCAAATTGAGCATTTGCCTGACATGATGGAAAAGTGAGTGCTATTTTCTGTTATATTGCCCCTATTCTACATCGACAAGAATATATTTTTTTCCCTGTTCCCAACTGATTTCACAGCAGTGAACTCCGTTTATGAATTATCTGACACATTTCTTGCAATTCTTCTGACAACAGTGCTCAGTGGAAATTTCAAGGCCCCTCTCTTCTGACAAGTAGAAATATCAATATTTGAATAAATTGTGGATTTTAAACTTCTCACTCTGATGCGCCACAGTGAGGAAGACTGAATTCTTCTCTTACTGGGTCTAATCCCCCTGAGCCTCGGGAAGAAATCTGTATGCAGCGTTTCATTACAAGAAAGCAGTACTGAGTGACATTTGAAACACACATCTAAGTCGGCCTGATGAAGTTTACTTCCTTCCAACGACAAATAGCAGCTTTGTCTCATCCCCCCTTCTCCGCGAAGAACGGCACAAGCATGGTGTCGGAGCAAAAAGCCGAAACGTTGATTCCCAAATTGACAGGCCAATCTTTAAACAAATGTGTTTCTTAGGGGGAGGACGCATCTTTGTTCGAGCTAAGCATTTTTCTTGCGCCTGACAGACACATTCCGGCCTGATTAGAAGGCACTTGTTAGGTCCGTCACAGACACTCTGGCCCCACGTTTTAACAAGCGTGCAAGGAAAACAGCATAAAGATAACAAAACAGTGTCATTACCATCTCCGGGCGTCTCCGCGTGCCTTTTAACACTCACACACGTTCTCTCTGGCGGCTCCCACGCACTCGCACGCCGTGCACCGGGCAGGGCCCACTGCCAGCTCGGGCGGCCCCTCCGTGAGGGCCTCTGTGCTAACGGGGCTGGCGGGCGGGAGGCAGCCCTCTCCTTTCCTCGGATGAACACACATGCTCGGTGTACTGCTGGGGCCACATGTGGTCCTGAGCAAGAGGACGCATGGCCTGGATTTCCCAGGGAACGGCCGGCAGAGCTGCCGCCTCCGACAGCATCTTCTCCATCCTGATGCGGCAACGCCAACCTGCCCCAGAGCCACAGCTCCCTGAAACGTAGTCCTCCCAAAAATACACAAGGTACGAGCTCGAGGAGGAGCCTGGGTTCTCTGGGGCTGTCCAGAAGGCTGGGTCCCCACCTGTGAGAGGAGCCGTGGGGCCAGCCTCAGTTTCTGCATCTGCACAAGGGGATGGCAGTGCCCACCCTTCCAGTCCGTCCGCACACAGCCAGCACTCACGGAGGGCTGGCTGCCATTTTCACATCTAAATCCCAGATTTTCTTTCCCAGAAAGCTTAAGCCAGAGCGTTTCCAGCCAAACCCTTTATTCATTCATCTCATTTCTGTCCTTCGTGGAAATTCAGCCAGAGAACTGTGGATTCATCCTCATGATTTCCCACCTTACGGATTGCAAAACCAGGCCTGGCCACTCAAGAGCTCATGTCTTGTCTCACCAAAACCGGTCTCAGGGTCCCAGGGCAACACTCTGTCCCAGGGGAGGGGAGGCAGCTCACAGGGTCCCCTAGCCAGCAGGGCAACGGCCCGCCGTGCCCTGCCCTGCACCCACACCCCTCTTCACCAAGTGCCGAGGCGGACAGTGGCGCACGGTCTGCACCAAGAGCATCTGTGACCACCCCCGGATGAGGGATGGCGCTGGGTGTGGGTGTGCCTTGAGACCTCTGGGAGGGGAACAGCTGGACCACTTCCCACCAGCCGGGCACAGGGGAAGGCAGGGGCCTCGGCTCTGCACCTCACCCCTGTTAGCAGACAGTCTCCCGTGCCCGGTGCTTTCTAAGCGCCAGACGTTAGCGCCGCCACAGAGTGAAAACAGATACTCAAGCAAGAGAAAATACTGGGGAGAGTAACTGAAAAAAATGAAAAATGCCATTACAGGACCCAGCAGGTGCTCTTGTCCCGACGCACCCACGGTGTGGGTATCTCTTGTGGGTGCTTTCCCCCGGGGGCTCAGGGAAGGGCTGGGTCAATCCTAACAAGGTCTCTGCCTATCCACACCAAGGAGGTGAAGTGAAGGCCTCATGGAAATGGAGACCCACTCCCCACGTCCCCAAGGGCAGGGGCACCCGTCCACCTAAGGGGCAGTGGAGGGCACTCACACTGGCCTTCGCCATGCTGGACGCTTCGCTGTGAGGGAAGGGGGGTGCTGGACGGAGGCCAACTAACCCTGCTTCCACCCACCAGGTATCCAGCCCCCCCCACCTCAAGCAGGGTGTCCCATGGGGGAGGGGCAGGACCAAGCGGGTAGGAAAGTGAACAAGAAAAGTCCTTCAGAGTCACTGAAGCATCACATCAGGTCTGGGGAAGGCAGTGGCTGGAGACCAAGCGGGCATGGTGGGTAGAGGGAGCCCAGGGCCCGGGGCAGGGGCTCTATCTCTGCACCTGTGAGTGGGGGCGTCCCCCGCAGGGCAGTGGGAGCACCCGGTGAAGTAGGCCCAGCCCACAAGTGGTAAGCTGCAGGTCCCTATCCCTGTGTTGGCTGCTCTTCGGTCTCCTGGAGAGGCCAGGGGTGCCTCCTCTGGGTCGGGTCTAGCTCATCCGCAGAACTAGGGCAGAGGGAGGGAGACGGAGGACAGAACAGGAGATGTGCATTTATCTAGTCCACAAACATCCACCTGACGCCTGCCACGGGTGCCAGTAGCTCCTCCGGGGCTGTGGCCCAGGAGGCCTCGTTTAAGGAGAAGGGCCCGAGCCCCAGCGCCTGGCCTGGGAGCAGGGACCACCGCATGATGGCTGGAGATTCATCTTCTTGGCACCTGGGACAGGAAAGGGGACAGCGGGTGCAGGGGGCACACGTGCGTGCACACGTGCACACCCGGGAGGATCAAGAGTCAGGAGTCAGTCTGGGAGCCTGTTGGTACAAGGTGTGAGGCAGCACAGAGTCTGTTCCCATGAGCGAGAGCCCAGACACCCACGCTGGGAGAACACCAGCAGCCAAGAGAGCAGAAAAGCTGTGCCCACAGATGGCCAAGCATTTGGAGGAAGGCACAATATTTTATCTAAATACCCAAATGCAAAAACGTTATCGCACAACACCAAACACATCCACCTGAAAATGCCCAATGACAACTCACGTTTTCCTGTTTTTTCTAAAAATGTGGGTGGTGTTAAGTTCTCAGATGAACAAAGATCAGAGGGGCCCACAGATGCGGCGGCCTCCACCCTCTGAGAAGGGTTACTTCTCAAGTGAGCAGAAGGACGGGGCCGCTGAGAAGATGGGGTGCCTTCCATGCGCCCATGCCAGGACTTTCCAATTAAGGAATCGGGACTTTCTCGGAAGAAGGAATAAAAAGCTTATCCTTTTTCAGACAGTGGTGAGGCCCAGGGAAGAAGAGGGGGGTGAAGGGGCGAGTCTGAGAAATGCCATGGAGCGGGCACAGGGCCTGAGACAAGGCCAGCCCCCAAGCTCCCTGCTGCGAGAGGTAGACGGTGGGTTCAGAAAAGCATGGTCAGGAGCGACAAGACCCGGTCCCCGTGCCACTGCACCTCACTAGCTCTGTGGCCCTTTTCCTCTATAAGCCTCAGGCTGCATTATCTTTAAGATTTTTTTTTTTATTTGACAGAGGAAGACACAGCGAGAGAGGGAACACAAGCAGGGGGAGTGAGAGAAGGAGAAGCAGCCTTCCTGTAGAGCAGGAAGTCTGATGCGGGGCTCGATCCTGGGACCCCGGGATCATGACCTGAGCCAAAGGCAGACGCCTAACAACTGAGCCACCCAGGCGCCCCTACGTTATCTTTAAAATGGTAATAACCTCTCCGGTCTATAGCGTTCTAGGATTCAGTAAGAGTTAAGATCCCACACAGGAAATGCTTTATGGTTCAGTTTAGTGTGGCTGTAAGAACCTGATCCTGAAGTGCTTCGCAAGGACATGAAGAACCCCGAGTCCAAGTCACCTTATGTTGTCTGGGCAACGAGACCTGGGGCCCAGTGCACGTGGGGAGACCCCACAAAGAAGGACTCAGTGTGGGGGTGGTGGCCCAGGTCTGCCACAGCCCGGGGGCCACCAGAGCACACTGAGGAGACAGGGAGGCTGATGTGGATGGTGACACCCCGAATCTCGGGCACAGCTCAGGACCTGGCCACTGGGGCCCCCAATAATAAACTGCCCGACCTGGGGGTACCCCTGAGCTCACAGGACTCCTGCTTGTTCCAGAGCCCAAAGGCGGCCGTGGGGACAGAAGTCCACTTGGCCCAAGGGGGCCCTTCGCAGACACAGCATGAGCAGGGACTGAGACGGCTGCCGAAGGGGGAACTTCCTGCTGCAGGAGCAGCCCCTCCAGCAGGGGCTTTGGGAGGGCTAGTGAGTGAGGGTCTGGCGAGCCCAAGGCCATGTCCAGGCCCCAGCCTCCCAAATGTCAGATAAAACGTCTGGAAGTCCCAGGGGAAAGGGACCCATTCACAAGAAGGACCACGGATTTGTAAAGACCAAACCCAGAACAAAAGCTGGGCTGCTCTGAGGCTCATGTTCTGGGGGGGCACGTACAGCGTGCATTTCACGCGGGGGCTTAGTTATCAAAATGAGAGGTTTTCNGGGAAAGGGACCCATTCACAAGAAGGACCACGGATTTGTAAAGACCAAACCCAGAACAAAAGCTGGGCTGCTTTGAGGCTCATGTTCTGGGGGGGGCACGTACAGCGTGCATTTCACGCGGGGGCTTAGTTATCAAAATGAGAGGTTTTCATGTCAAGGAAACCCAGCGAGGGAAGAAAACAACAAACAACTAAGTTTACAAAACAAAAAACAAAAACAGGCTGAGATCACCTGAATTACGCAGGAGGTTTTAATAAGGGACGTCTTTCAGCGAGGCGGCAGCGTCAGGCCCGCCGTGGGAGGATACCTCCGTGGTAGGGGACATCCAAGAGGCGCTGCCTCATGGGACAGCACAGGAGGCGGGACCCGCAAAGTAACAATCCTCAATCCCGGGGCAGCAATGACCCAGCCTAAGTCGAGGGCCCGCTACTGGTGGCAGCTGTGCTGGGCGCGCTGTTTTCTCACCATCTCCCCATCCGTCCTATGAGCTGAGGCCTCTGTCCGTCTGCTTTGCAGATGCAGAAACTCAGGGGGCTAAGTCTCCTGTCCGTCCCACTGTCAGGGAGGGCCCGTGCAGCCCTCACAGCACCCTCCTACCCTGGGTCCCCGGGGCCGAGGACACCCAGCCTGACGTTTTAGAGACCACTCAGTGTGGATTCTTGGGCACTCACATCTTAGCTGAAAGGCCCTCGAAAGATCAGCAGGGTCTCGGGGCTAAGTCCTGGCCCCACACACCTTTATTAAGGAAGAAACGGTTGGGAGAGAAGTCTTGTTTTCACAAAGGTTCATGTCTAATCTAACTTGGGGGGGAATCTAAGAAAATGCATTAGACCTAGAGGAAGATCAGAAGTCAAAGTGGACCACCAGATGAACGGGAAAGGCTTGAGGAAATACCAGAACTGGTCTTTCCCCTTCTCCCAGGGCAGCCTGTCTGGCCCTCCTCCTGGCAGGCCACCAGAGGAAACCCTGTGGGTCCATGCGGTTGTTCAGTGATGATCAAGGTCCCCCTGGAACAGAGACATCAAGTGGGACCCAGATGTGTGAGATTCTCATGCCCGCCCCGGACAGGAGCGGGGACTGCTGCCACGG
The DNA here is from genome assembly GCF_002007445.2 of Ailuropoda melanoleuca. Classification (NCBI taxonomy): domain Eukaryota; kingdom Metazoa; phylum Chordata; class Mammalia; order Carnivora; family Ursidae; genus Ailuropoda; species Ailuropoda melanoleuca. The sequence continues at coordinate 127,905,222 of NC_048223.1, forward strand.
TGACCTCACTGGGCACGCGGGGTGGAACAGGAGCTCCTGGTCAATGCGCATGGAGGCTTGTTCCTCCCTTGGGCCCACAGAGCCTCCAGCATCTTCCTTTTCCATCCCTGCAACCTGGCGGCAAACACTGTGCTGCTGGAAAGGCCAGGCCCTGCACAGGTGGAAGCTGTAGATGACCCCCCACCCCAATCCGCAACCCAAGAGCAACGTGCGCCGGGCACTCACGTGCAGCTCTGTCCCAGGCACGGGGCAGTGGGGGGTATCCAGCCATGGCCACACGCCGAGGGACAGGGAGGCAGACAGGCACGCTGCAGGCACGCCATGAGTCCTAGAGCAGATGGGAGTTTCCAACCAGCGTCAGTGATCGAACTGTGGCAGACATCAGCTGCTTCGTGATTTGGGAGGACGTGGAGGCAGGGACACTTGAACTGAGCTTCCGAGTTAGGGTTCCGGATTTGACGAGCACAGGAGAGCGTGTTCGGGGAGGAGTGAACAGCACAGGCAAGCCTGGGAGGGTATCTGGGACCAGCCGGCAGGATTGTGGGGATACAGTCATGGGGGTGAGGTGGGAGTAGCTGATGTGATAGGCAGAGAGGGTAGCTTTCGCTCTGATAGCCACTGAGAGCCATTCTGGGAGCCTATGGAACATTCTAGTAACACATACCACCTGTGTTTATGGGGCTCACAACTCCCACCACGCTCCAGTTGCAGGAAGACTGTGTTGCACCCCAGGAGCTGGTTTGGGAGCAGAGCCCTAGAAACCATGGACCTTGCCCCAACGGGCTCCTGGAGTCGGTACTACAGGAGGCCGGGCTGGGCCCTGTGTGGAGCCACCCCTGAGCCTGCAAGCCGCCCAGTGCCGGGCACGTGCAGGTGTTCGATAAATGCCACGTAATGGGCAACAATGAAGAAGCCCCATGGAGGCACTCCTGAGCCCTCCCCGGCGTCCCATCTCTGGGGCACACGTCTGGAGGAGAGGACTATCCCTGCAGCCCCCGAGGGCAAGACACACGCGTGTCTGGGGAGCTTGGAATTACCGGGCGGCGCATCAGCTCCTCACCACCAGCAGAGACTCTGTGGGCACCACGGGGGGGCGGGGCGAACTTCAGCAGGCCTCCCCCACACAAACCCATTTTATGGATGAAGGAAAATTAACGAATGGAAGGGAAAGCATGACCCAGATTATTACAACTCAGAAGAACCATGGAGTTGCCTGGACTGAAATATCTCCCCGAGAGTCCCCCAGACTGCTTTGCATGGGATCAGGTGTGCCGCCAGGTAGGGAAGCACCGGGCAATCTGGAAAGTGCCTCATGGGGCTGGCGGTGCTCAGCACAGTCGTCACTGTCGTCTGGGCTCCAAGAGGGTCGCTGGGCTGTGGCACAGAGAGCTCTGGGCTCCGCGCTAGAGGCCAGGAGTCCTGGCTCTCCTCGCTGAGCCTCATCTCCTCATCTTCAAAAGGCGACCCCAGCGGCCCCTGGAAGCCTTGCTGCTCAGGGGACCAGGGACGATCCGGGCAGAGCCAGAAAAGTGCCAGCAAGAATCAAGAGATCTGGCATCACTGGGTGAGAGCGTGCAGAGGCACAACAGCAAATGCAGCGGTTTCAGCCGAGAACCCAAATGGGAACAACCTTCCAGGGAAAAGACCGCCTCAGAGGGTCAGCAACAACTATGGTGGGATCACAAGGAAAGGGGCACTCCTGACATGGGGGCAGGGCCATGCTGTGCGGTGGGGGCGCCGGGGGACATGGACCACACCTGGCAGAAGCCCCCCAACCCCGGCCATCCCAGCCAAAGAGGGGTCTGCACATGGCCAGTGTCTCCTGGGGGCAGAGTTGCCCTGGGTTGGGAACACCGGAGGCGACCGTCAGCCAGCTGGCACCTATGTGGCCGGGGACACCTGGGGCGGGACCACACAGAGCCCCACAGGGAGAGGCCACGAGGCCCAAAGCCTGCGGTTCTCAGGAAGGGCCACCAGCTCCTCTTCCAAAGGCTGCTGTCAACTCCACCTTGATATCCGCCTGGTGGGATCTGGCTCCCCTGGACACCCGTTCCCATGAGACACCCACAGGGGTGGTCCCCCACCCAGAAGGTGATGGCCATTGCTGTGTGTGCCCTGGTGAAGACCCTGGGCTGACCACCTCAGGGTGCCGTGCCAGCATCGTCAGGGCCTGGTGCGTCCCCGCAGCCCCTTTCTCCCAGCCCCCACACCTGCTGTTTTTCCCCCACACTAGACTGGCCAGCCGCAGTTCTCCGCAGCCCTCCACTCTCCCTCACCTGGCTCTGCTCACCCCCCACGCGGCCCTCTCTGTCCTCTGCAGATACCGCGAAGACAGGACAGCCCAGCTCCCAGGCGGGGCGGGCACACAAGGGCTAAGGCACCACTTCCTGCCCCACAGACACACTCTGCACACGCCCTTGGGAGGCTCACACCACCCCACACCGAGTTCTCTGCCTGCACACAGCCCAGCAAACTCCCGTGGAGCCCGTGCTCACCGCTCAGCTGCGGCCTCCAGCACCGGCCCGTAGCGCGCATCCCCCAGAGGCAGGACGCCACCCCCAGAACCAGGCCGTGGGGTGCTGAGGTCAGTTCATCCAAGATGGTACAGCTGGTCATCGGCGGGGGCAGGAGCCAAGCCAGACCGCACTGGCCCCAGGGCCAAACCCCAGGAGCTCACACCTCCAGCACCCTATTACCCTCGGCATTCACTTTGTGCACAAACTTAAACTCTGGGCCCTTTCCCATCCCTGCAGCTCCCGGAGGCCAGGCCCGGTCCCGGGCAAATCCATAAGCATTCGTGGGGTGAAGGCGAACCCTACAGAGCCGGCTGCACGCATGGGTGTGCTGACCGTCCACCGAGAGCCCCGAGCCCAGCATCCGTGAACCGTGTGGGAACTGTGTGTCTCGCACTTCAGCTGTGATGCCAGGGGCCCCTGAGACCCTGGTGCAGGGCCAGGGCTGATGAGTGACCAGAAACTGCACACACATCTTTCAGACAGAGAGGCTGAGGCCCGGGCAAGGACGGCCCAGTTCCCACCGCAGCAGGGACCCAGGAAAGAAGGTTTTGAGGGGCGCCTCCCTACAGACAGTGGTGTGGAAGGAGGGTCCCAGGGAGGCTCAAGGTGAGGCCACACCCCACCACAGGCCCATTGGAGCTGCTCAGCCCACAGACCTTCCTCCCAAATTTTCCCGGGGCCCTGGGCCCCAGCTGTGTCCCTCTCTTCTCTGGATCTCAGTCTCTATCAGATGGGCTGGAAGAAATGCCTGAACATGTCCATCCTCAGGCCAAACCCGAGGGGCCAAATCAGGGTGAAGGCCGCAGGAGGACCCCGCCGACAGCAGCAGCAAACGTCGATAATGCATCAGCAACGTTACTATTACTCTTTTACTCTCCACAGCAGCAAGAGCGGCAGGGCCCCTGGCTGCGGTCTTCCCTGGGCCAGCGGCCCTGTGTCACCCCACTGCAGAGAGAACTCACCCCTGCCTCAAAGTAAACTACACAGTCAGGCACATTATCTGCTCCGCAGAAGACACACAGAGAGGCTCAGAGAACCGAACTGCCCCAAATCACGCAGCTAGGAAATGACGGGGCGGCGTTCAAGCCCCAGGCCACCAGACTCCAGCGCCAGCCACGGGTGGCACCGTGCACAGCCCCGCCGAGGTGCAGGGAGGTCAGCCCGCAGCTGGGTCACAGCAACAGCGCCCAACCCCGGCCCCCAGACCACAAGCCACGCACGGCCCACCTCGCAGGGCTGCAGGAGCAGAGAGCTGTTCAACAGCAGAACGTCTCCCAGCAGGGCAGGTGCGACTACCTCCCCGAGAGTCAACTTCGTGAGCCTGGGACGAAGCAGATGCTGGATACAACTACATTCCACCCTGCGTCACTCTCCGAGGGGATTATTTCCAGTACGGGACAACCCAAGACCAAGTCCTGCTCCCCACGGAGTCCCCTCCCCCGACCACCTGTGCTGGAATTCGGGAAAGCCCACCTGCAAGAATTTGGGGCAGAGGGATGCCTGGGTGGCTCAGCCGGTTGGGCATCTGCCTTCGGCTCAGGTCATAATCCCAGGGTCCTGGGATTGAGCCCCACGCAGGGAACCCACTCCCCACTCTGCCTGCTGCTTCCCCTACTTGTGCTCGGGCTCTCTCTCTCCCTGGGTCAAATAAATAAAATCTTTAAAAAAAACAAAAAACAAAAAAGAATTCGAGGCAGTTAAGGAGAGTGGCCTCTGGCTCGCCGGCATTCGGCACCCGTAAATATTTGAAGATGTATTAACATCCCTGGTGTATCTAAGACACTGCGCGTGGCTGAAGTTTGTAACCTGGGGACACAGGCATACGAATCATGGGCAGGTGAGATATCTGAACCCCATCTGCCGCTCTTCATCAGGAGGGATGTCCGTTCCTTAGAAGGCACCTCACCGCTTTCTGAAATGCTGAGTTGCAACCAGACATTCGTTCAAAATGAGCTCAGTCTGGGGCTGTGCACAGGGGTGACCGCACACACCAGCCTTCCGCACGTGCTCCAGCAGGGAGGGCAGCCCAGGGGCTACACTCAGAGATGCTGCAGAGCTGGACAGGGATGCACAGAGCAGGGGCTGAGGTCCGCCTGCCTGAAAGCCAGAGGTGTGGGCGGTGGAGGGGGAGGCTTCTTGGAGAGGGAGATGGTGGGACTTGGCACATGGAGCTGCCCACGAAGGAGAACCATGTGGCACGGGAACGCACACACAGCCCAGAGGTGGGGACAAGGAGGGGGATGTGGAGCCTGAGCTGAGAGACAATAGACTATCCAGCCAGAGACATATTCAGCCTGGGTCACACCAATGCCCACCTCGAGGGATGGACAGAGCCTGAGGACAAGCTGGGCCTTCAAGAGCACGTAGGACAGGCTCACTTGCAAAATCAGAAAGTCACAGAATAAACAGAAGAAATCGAGCCTAGACCTGGGGCCGGGGCAGGTAAACAAACGCTGGGAAGCACTGGAAATGGGCCGTTCAAGGAAATGATGAGGCCACCTCATTGGGGGAGGCAGGCAAGGCCCTGAGTGTCACAGTGAGGGACAAGGACAGTTGCCCGCAGCCAGCACTGCCCAAACCTGCCATGTGGAGGCCAGCATGCCCTGGGAAGGGGCTCAAGAACGAACTCCATGGAGGGGACAGTGCCAGGGGCAGGACTTCCCAGCGCTCCCGAAAGGCAGGAGCAGGACCGTGTCCCTGGAGCAGCCATATCCCGCACCCTCAGCCTTGACAAGCCCTGGGACCGCCTCCCCTCAGAGCACTCTGGAGCTTGTCGGAGGCAAGAGGAAGCTGTATCTTATTTGTCCTGTTTCGGTTTTAATGGGGACTGGAAAGCTGAACTGGCAGCCACAGTAAATTCAGGTGCTCGTTGCCTGATCTGCGGGACCAAACGGGCTCTAAGGGTGGTGGGGATGCATAAAAATGCTGCTGCCCCAGCACTGCTGGGTTCCAGACGCAGGAACTGGCACACAGCCGACAAGGTCAGCCTCAGCCTCCATCTGCCCTTGGTCCACACGGCGCCTGCTCCGGCATCACAAACAACTCAGTACAAAGTGGACTAAACTTATATCTCTAAATTCAAGTAGATGAATAGAAGCTCTTGGCTCCCCCACAAACACTCTGAGGTCTAGAGCATTAAGCTCTAAGCATCAAGAGCCAGGACCTGCCCCCCCGTGATTTTAATCCATCAAACCATAATCTGTCTTCGTGGGGGGACAAGGCACCCAGAGGTCTTGAAGCCACAGATGTGAGGTCATCTCTGCTGCACCACAAAGCAGCCCACAGGAGGGACCTCAACAGTGCCTCCGGGGGGCCGCCTGGCCTCTGAGCATGCTCTGCAAGGACGGGGAGCTCACCACCTCGCTGGGCAGCCAGGCTCTCTACACTGCTGGCCCCAACCATGAGCAAGCCCATCTGGAATCTGCGAGCGTGCATTTCTCCATCTTTATCTTCTACCTTCCGGCCCTCACTCTGCCTCCATGTCCACCGGCAGCCAGACATCACTTGAGACCCCTGAAGACAATGGGTGATACACACCGTCCACCAGGTCGGGGCCCCTCGAGTTTGTCATTCGAGAACGAGGATCTGGATGCCAGGAGCCGCCTGGCCCGTACTGACTGGATGCCCAGTGCCAGCTCCTTGCTCTGCAGGCTGCACTCAGGAAGGACACGGAGGCGGGCGACCTGGAACTTTCACAGCGTCGACTCTATTTCCACCCACTCTTTACACACGTGCATGCTGTCCACTGCTTGTTCAAGAACTCGCCATTCCCAGCCCCGCACTGCCTCCTGTCTGCTGCAGCAGCCCGCTCCTTCTGCTCTCAGCACTACAGGGAGGGGTGGGGAAAACGAGCTCTGCAGGGACGACCACCATCCACGGCCATTCAGCCCTGCCGTGGACACACACAACATTCCATTCAGGAAAGAGCACCGCAAGTCTATGTCAGATGCGAGACACTTACTCCAAAACCTAACTGATGTGTAATGCATCTGAGTCCCCATGAAAGGGTCATAAAAATAATTAATGCACATGGTAAAAATTTGGGGAAATACCTAAAAGTATACGAAGAATATAAAAATGACCTATAAACTCAGCAACCTGAGCTTAACCACGACGACAGCTCTATTTCCTGATAGTACCTTTTCCACTTTTTTTTAAAAAATTGGAATCATACAGTACTTACATTTTTATCTCCTTTTTACTCCTTTTTATGTAGTAAGAATGTTTCCAATTTATTCACCAATCTGCCTTTTAAATGGCTGCCTAGTATTCCAGCCCGGGCCTCCCACAGTTTACTTCCCCCATCCTGCCGTGGGACGCAGGGCTTTCCAGGATTTATTATGATCATGATACAATGAACCTCTCCATTCACAGACCATCACTGTTTTAACAGACAGTTCTCTGACTTGTCACTGAGTGAACACTGACTGACGTCCATTCCAGCTCCCCTGTGGACTTCTCCAAGTCTTTCTTTCGTTTTTTAATTCATTAACAGTCACACTGTCACGTTCATGGCTAATCCTAGGAAAAGGACCAGAGTGGCCTGACGTCTGAGGAGCCCCTGCAGGTTGAGCCCCTGGGGTGTCCTGGGCAAGGGCCTCCGGGCTGTGCCCAGACGCTGCAGAGACACGAAGGTTTTACCCCTTGCAAGGACTCTCTTCAGCATAAACCCAGCTGGAAAGAGCTGGAAGGGAGCGAGGAGGTATTCATGCTATGTAAACATTTGTAAGAGAACAGCCCTCTTAATAATGCATTGGGAAGACTTGGTGATGAGGGGTTAATAGACATAAAGTGGGAATTGAATTTGAAGCGAAGACATTTAAATCAGTGGCGTGGCTGGGCGGAGGGACCCTAGACCCATTCCCAGGTCGCCACGCCAGACGCTGAACACCATGTTTTACCCCACAAAGGAGGGTCACCAAGCACAGTGACATGAGTCAATGTGGTTTCCTTAAAACACATGCAGAAACCAGAGCAAGTTCTTTTTACCCCAAGAAGAGGCTTTACCCGACTCAGAGTTTACTAAGATATCACCAAAATCAGAGCCCACAACTATGGGTTGGTGTTTTCTATGCCTTGGACAGAAGGGGATTTAAAGAAAAGCTGAAAAGGTAATGTCTTAGGGATACTTTTTGATGTAAGGTCATTATGGGCCCCTAATGTTCTCCTGGAACCCAAGTGCACTTTGGGACCATCGCTTGGAAAGTGAGGTGGGGGGTCTGAGCATGGCTGTGAGATTCTGCCATCCACGCTGCAGATCCTGATGGCCAGAGTGGACCCCAGCACTGCACACCAAAGTGCCTTGGATGTGGTGACTTTGTCAGTCACCTCTTTGAGAAGTGGGCCCCTAACTGGCATGTACCAAGTACCCACAAGTGTTCAGCTGCCTGTATCAGGCTGTGAATTTCCAGAGGGCAGGGCCATGGTCTGAGCCTACCTCACTCCTGATGGCTACTCTGATGCCTGACACAGAATGGACAATCGATAACACAGTCTGAATTTTTTTTAAATGGGAGACTTTTAGGACTCATTTTCTCACCCTTGCTCTACCAGTCTTGGTAACAGAACTGATTTGGGCTGACTGAAAACATCAGCCATTGATAGTAGGCAAACGGAATACATTCTGTCCTCTCAAAAGCAACACCTGCTGGCCGCAAGCCATGTGAGCTGCTCTGTGCTCTGCTCTTCCCCCGCCCACCCCACAAGGCAGGAGGGGATCCTCTTCCCCTGAGCTGTGCCACTGCAAACTCCCTAGCAGGGCATGGCTGGATCTCTGGGGCACCTGGGGTTCTGGGGCCAGGGTGCCCCTCTCCACCACCCAAGAAGCACAGCAGTCTTCAGAGGTGACCAAGCCAAGACTCAGGGGTCTTCTGCAGGGGACAGACCTGTGTCCAGCGCCCAGGGGCTGACCTGCCAGAGGAAGAAAGCAGTGTCCCCTCTCCTGGTGCGAAAAGGATGAGGGGCTGGTCTTCGCTGGGCCCAAGGGGCAGAAGTGAGGGCAGCGTGGAAGGAAGCTGCTAGCCCCCAGCAGGCGGGAACCCACAGCCAGGCAGGCGCACTCCGTCCGCACCTGGGAAGTCATTTGACTTTGTAAGCAATCTCTCAGAAGTAGAAGGCATTACTGTCGCTTTTATAAGTAAAACGGATAGGACGCTAAGACAGGGGCCTTAGTGAATAACCCACTTCTCACTTTGGGGCATTCGCTGCTGAGCAGACGGAATCAAGACCCGCAAGGAGAAAAGCCCTGTCGTTTGGGAACAATCCCTGAGCAGCTGGTCCTCATCCCTCGTCTCAAGCCCCCACCCCCACCCCCCGGAAGCCACGAGGAGGACCCCTTGCTGCTGTGTCAGGAAGGACGCCCCCGCCACTTCTCGGAGCTGCCACGGCTCTGACACTGCCACTTTTCGTGATCAAGTGTTCCCTCTCGGAGAAACTAAAGGAGCGCTTTCAAAGCTTATATTTATTTGTCACCTTCACAGTTTACTTCCATTGCCTAAAAGATCAATACGTCACCATTTCCAAGGCTGATACGGCGAGTGGGCTGTGCGAGGCAGCGCGGCCACGCATTCCTGCAAAGTCTCCCCGGGAAGAAGACGTTTCCCACGGCACAATCCGTACGCTTGCAAATTTCCCATCTCCAACACGGAAACTAACTAAAATCAGGTCAGCCATCATTTTCCCAATGCCATCAAGTTAAAGAAACCGGATAACTAGACCATCCAGCCGGGATGCTACCACTCCAGGCAGGAGGCCCAGCTACTGCTCCGGTTTAACGAGAACAATTAAAAACAGCCGCCACCCCTCAAATGCCCCCACCGCGCCCATAACCAAGATAAACAAACTTCACCTATTTCGGGTTTTTTTTTCCTTTTTTTTCAATTTCAGAATGCTCAGTGTACCAACAGGGCTGGGATGCATTTCACTCTTGACTGGGTACAGTAAGATTGCTAATCAGGATTACTTGATTCAGTCAACACTGATTTCAATAAAAAGACCCCAAAAAATTATCATAAATATAGAGAAAGTGCGGGCGGCAGTGACAGGTGATTAAAATCTCATTCGCTCAGAATCAGCCTGATTCCTGGAGGTGGAGGCGGGTCAGTCCCGATTCTGCTGTGTGATCATTATCTGTCTGTCTGCAAGCCACTTCTGAGCTCCGCACGCTCGGGTGCAAGAAAAGCCACAAACAAGGAATCACGCCCCCCCCCCGGGGTGTGGGGAGCTAACACGGCACGAAGCGAGATGGGACAGGGCGCCGTGAGGGGCGCAGGAAGGGGCGCTGAAAACTCAGGCTGACAGCGTTTAGAAATATTTCAGTGACGGAAACCAGCCCCGCTCAGCATTACAGATGGCATTCGATTACAGAATCAAAGCGACGCCTTTACGCACAAAAGAAGGAAAAGGATCTCGAGACCCTCAGAAGCCACTGAGGGTCAAGTGGACCCGGAGAGCTGGCCCTGTTCCCAGCCCTGACGGAATTCTGCAGGCCCAACTGGGGGAGCGTGCAGAGTATTTTTTTTTTTAAGACCCCAATGCCTCAACATATTTCCTCTGTTCACATCACCACCCAGACCTCAGTGGGGCCCTACTGTGCCCTCCAGCAGGGTCAAGCCCTCTGGGAAAGAGCGAGGTTATGGATAAGGACAGCCCTGTGGACAGCTGGGCACCCCTTCCCACCCCTACCCTGCCAATGCCAACCACTGGGCCTCCAGGCATGATCTGCCCAGTGGACCAGCACTGGCCTCTCTGACCTAACCCCTTCCCCTCCTTCCCCCCTCCATCCCAAGTCTCCTGCACAGTTTCATGGTTCCAGGAAGCACCATCCCATGGAAGCAGAGCCCTCTGCTCCTGACCCCTACCCAAGCTGGGGTTACCAGATTCGCAAGGGAGACCTCAGGACACCCAGTGAAACCTGCCCTTCACACACGCAAGGACTGAGGTTTTAGGATAAGTATAGCCCAAATATTGCATGAGATATACTTCTCCTAAAACCTCAGTCCTTGCGTGTGTGAAAAGCAGGTTTCACCAGGCATTCATGTTTTGCAGGGCAGCCCCAGCCCCGACTGACTGTGGCTTCCCAGAGTCCTCTCACGCCCTGCTCTCCAACCACTGTGCCTAATGGCACATCTTTCTACCTTGCAAAGTCGCCTCCATCCCTCAAGACCTGAGAGGCCTTCCACCCTCCGGGCAGCCACACCCCTTCCTCCTGGGTTTGCCAAGGGGCTCAGAGCAGACCCCATCCCATGCTTGGTGCAGGTCCAGCCAGAACTGAGGCGGCCTTGGGCTCCTTGGGGGCAGCTGTCCCTTGTACACAGTAGGTGTTCAGTAAGTAACCAGTGACTCGAACTGAGGCCCCTCACAGCATGCAGGGCTCTCGTGGACGCTTCTTGTCAGGTGAGGCCCTCCCAGGCGCTCTCTGCTCCTCTCTGGGTAATTGTTTGACGACTGGCTCATTTGCATACTATTAAGTGGCATGCTTAGTGCTGGGAGGGGAGTTGCTAAATTCACTCCCCCTCATTTCCAATTTCCGCCTGTTCCCTCACCAGCTCCTTCTGCTCCTGCTGGGAGGAGAAGCCTGGAGGCTGTGAACAAGGTGAGTGATTCCACAGGCGCCAAATAAGCTGGCACCACAAGTTCCACACTCAGCTCTTAGCTGTCCCTCCTGTGGACAGACCTGAGGTCAGCAGGACACAAGCCTGGGCATCGTGGAGCCAGAGGCCAGCCCTTACAGAAGCCCAAGTTCATTCCCCATGCAAAGTCAGGCCTCTGGAACCTTCCAGAACCTTCTGGAGCCCTCTGGAACTTGTATCTCCTCTCACAGGGGAGATTCTGGAGGGTTCTGTGCAACTGCTGACATCAGCACCCAGAGCGCAGTCACGTTCCCGAGTGTATACCCACCCCTGTGATGGGCCACCTGAGACCTCAGCTGTCAGATGGGGATGATGGGTCCCACTGTGCCTGGTGTGCGGTGGGAAGGAGGACCCAGTGCCATCATCCCAGACACAGGAGAGTACTTCCGCCTCTCCTGTGAACACCAGCCAACAAGGATCTCCTTGAGGGCACAAGAGGGGCCCATGCCCTTGGAGCTCTGGACCCAAGAGCTGGCCTCATGACTAAGCACAAGGCCAGGAGCTCAAGGGGAAGGGTTAAACACGTGCCCCCAACAAGGCTGCAACGCCTCCTAACCAGGCCACGGTGCCTGCCACGGGCAGTTTCGCAGCCACCATTCCTAACAAGAGCCTAGCTGCAGTCACAGGTCGTCATCGGTGCAGACAAGTCCAGAGGCCTGACCCACACACAGAGGCCCGTCCAGCCCAGAGCCCAGCCCCCACTCCACTGTGTGAGCCACAGCAAGGGGCTACGGGTAGAGTGGAGAGCTTGCGACAAGGGCAGATGATGAGAGAGGCCAAGATCAGCCCCAGGCCTAGCAGGCCCCACAGAACCCCCCAGGGCACCATCAGCCCCCCACAGGGCAAGGCTTCCCGGAGCCCCGCCCCCCACGCTGCCGGTGCCCAAGGCTGGCTGGATGGCAGGTGCAGAGCCACGGGGACGGCGCAGCGCAGTCTGCGGCAGAAACGACTGGAGTTATAAAATCACAGGACTCTATTACGGAATTAAAAACACATCGCGGACTGATGACTGTAGCCCCTGGCTGTTTACGAAGTCCTTTCTCTTCACTGAAGCCACTCAACAGCCCGGGAAAGTCCCACTCCCTGGCAGTGAGGAGGCCGGGACTTGTCCCTGGTCACCAGCTCCCACCAGGTGGGCTCTGCCCACTCTCCTCTGCCGCCGCGCACACCTCAGTTCTGTCCCAAAGGGCAGGGAGGGCCTGGAGGGGGCCTCTCTCTAGTGACAAAGTCTAGGGCTCAGAGTACAGAGCAGCAAGAGAAGGGCAGCCGGGGGTCTAGCCGGGGGTCTAGCCGGGAGGTGGAGGGCACACGTGGGCCGGGAGCAGGGAGGCATTGGTGCAGCAAGGTCGCGTGGGGGCAGATGTCCCACGGGAACAGACAGGACTGGGGGACACCCGCTTTGCCAAGGGAATCCCTAACTCTATAGAAGGATGTGCCCTTGGACCCCTCAAGTGCTGGGCTCCACGTGGCTAAGACACACAGATGCATGCCATGGGCTGGGGACAGGAGACCCAGGGGTCAGCCACCCGCACCAAGGAGCAGACGGAACCCCTCGAACCTGGAGATGGCAGTACACACCGACGCCTCAGAGCCAACGGGAACCTGAACCTGTACGTGGGATCTCACCACTCGGGAGAAGCCCCCGGAGCAGCGGGGAGCTCACAGCCAGGACAGGACGGGGCCTTGAGTCCCAAAGCTGTGGAAAGCCCCCAGTTTGAGCAGCAGGGCGAGCAGTGGAAGGACTGGCAGTTGGACACCCCAAGGTCCAGACAAGCTTCCTCCCCACCCCAGGGAGGCCCCAGAAGAGGCCAATGGACCATGGTAAGAAAAATGAGCAGGCCTCGCGTCCCATTTCCCAGCTTTCGTACACATCGGCCCTGTTGCAAACCCAGCCCCCTGCCACCTGCTGGAGGCCCACACGCACTCAGGCACACAGGCATGCGTGCGGAGGGTCGCCCCGAGTACCTAGGATAGCACCACAACTGGGGTCCTGGGGAGGAGAAAGACCACCCATCCCTCACTTCCTGGGTGGCCCTGGGCCTTGTCTGTCCCTGCACAGGGTCTGGGTCCCAGGTGGGGTCTAGCAGAGACCCTCACCCCCACCACTGCCCACCTCCAGGCCAGTCAACAGGAGCTGGTCCGAGGAAGCCCCGCGTCCCTCCCCAAGGCCGGCAATCACCCGTCATGCCAGACCTGACGATTCCTGAGGGATTTCCAGGGGAAATACTTCCCTCTGGCCTCTTTTAACATTCCAGCCCTCTAAAAGGTGAAGCACGATGAAAAATCACCCTTTTCCTAAATAATGTTATTTTCTCTTAAGTGGGCACAGGGACCAATTTTGATAAAACTTAGGAGTCAAAATACTTAAAAGCAACATGAGCCATTTGCCCTTGTCATCACATACACCGTGTTGCCCCAAATCACACAAACTGTGAAGAAGCCAACACGTAAACCTCCTTTGGGAAAACCAGCAAGCATCTTTCTACCACTCGGGCATATTTGCTGTTGGAGGCTGCTCTAAGAGGGCGCCCTGGGGCCCTGCACACGGTTTCCCAGGAAAGCTCCCCAGTAAACATCCACCATTCTGTTCTAGAATGAAAACCAGTGAATTTTGTTTTTTACGTTGGTGGGGAAAGAAGGACGTGATGAGACTTTTGAGTGGACAGCACAAGCAGGTATGAGTGCAGCCACCTGGCACGGGGGCGGAGGGGGGCAAGGGGCCATCCTCATCAGGGGTTGCCCGAGAGGGAGGACTGACAGCTGGAGGAACAGGGTACTCCCTCTCATCAGGCACTTGGGACCCCTGAGTCAGGGATGAGACGGTGGGATGCTCTCCAGGACCCTCATGGCTCCGAAAACCAACCTGGAGAGGGGGGCAGAGCTCTGGGGGGGCGGGGGGGGCAGGGCACACCCACGGGCCAGCCTTCTGGATCCCATCACACTGACAGAGGGTGAAGACGGGGGCTCACGGAAGTGGACAGTTGGCATCTGATAACTCAATTACCCCAACTTGATCCTTTCAAAGCCTCCTTGAACCGCTGACCTGTCCCAAACAAACAAGGCCTCTTTGTGTCTCTCTCCTTCACATGGAATATGCCACAGTCACCCCCCTGTACAGGATAACTTCGGACACTCGCAGTCACTCCGTTTCTGAAACGGACCACCTCACCCAGGCCGAAGGCAGCACTGATGCCGAGTAATGGCACAGTTCCCTGAGGCTTGCTGACCTCTGCAGGAGCAGGGCACAGAACAAAGCCACGTTAAAGCCAGCTTCTTGGGGAGAGAAGCCAGGATCTGATTGGCAACTGGCAGTCCTCATTGTCCTCCACCACTGTCCCGCCTGCCACTCACCCCTTCCCCTGTTCAGTGGCCTCCCTGTCACTTCACAAGGGACTGACAACATGCTGAGAACTGGTGAAGATCTGAAAACAGTAACAGGACTTAAATCTACATAAACAACTCCAGGCTTCACTGGAAGTAGAAATAAGCGGCGATGACATTCCGCGTTCTCGCCGCTGCCCCTGGCCAGACAGGTAAAGCTCCTCCCCGCGCCTTAACGTTCTCACCATGCGGGTGTCCCTCGAAGACATGCTTTTTGGTTGTCATTTCGTTTTGTTTCTGTTTGTCTGACCAAACTCAGTGAGAAAGTGGTTCACGGGAAATCCAGGTCAGAGCCAGCCAAGGATGTTGCAATATTTGCATTTTCTACGAAAGACGCCCATGGCATTCTAATTTTGCACCTCTGGATTTCTCTCGTCATGGAGCTTAATCAGACTGAAACCCTTTCAGGACTTCTTACTGATAAATGGAATTAGAATTCCACGTGGAACTAGTGTGTCCGTGGCAAACTTCAGTCACGCACAAGCTGACGCTAGACGACGTCTGCATTTTTATAGGGTCAGGAGTGGTACCATCTCTACGGTACTTACGAGTACTATTTCTAAATACAGCATTCTGACAACCTCGGAGCAACTACGCCAGGTGCTGTGGGTGCCGGGGTCCTGGATGAGAGGGTCTTCTGTGTCCTGCAACCCCCTCTGGAGAGTGTCATTCCCGGCGCCTCTCCTTGGATGGGGACGCTCTCAGCAAGCTGCCTTTCTGAGCACAGAGCTCTGAACCCCCGCCGCTCCAACACGTAACAGGTGCCCAAAGGCTCAAGTGCATCCATCAGACCCAAATCAACACCCATGTGCAGACACATGCCTTTGCCCACACAAGCTCCCCACAGGACGCTGCTCCCCCCCCCCCACGGGGACACTGGGGCTGTTCTGGACACACGTGTGCATGCCTACACCTGCACGTCACATGCTGCCCTCACCCCCTCATCTCCCTCGGACCCCACCCTGTGAGACGTTATCACAAAACGCCACCCCCTTCCAAGGAGGCAGGGGGCAGCTCCCCCAGAACCTACCAGAAGCTCAAACTCACAGTCCCCCAGGCCACCGGGACGTGAGTGCCACAGGCCTCCTAGGGCTGCAAAGGGCAGAGTCCTAAGCGCCCTGACACAGAGAGGTGAATGAGTGAAGAGGCCCAACGGCCTGGGTTCAAATCCCTGCTGCACCCCTTCTCAGCTGAGTGACCTCAGATAAGCTTCTTAATGTCCCCAGGAATTACAGTATTATAATCGGATCTGGGCTGTTGGAGGCCTATCACTTAGTAAGCACATAGAAAACGTGAGCTGCTGTTGCTTTATTTAGTTGTAGTGTCAGAATTGTCACCATGGCATTGCCACATCAGAGTCCTCCTCACACTTGCTAAGAAGTGGGGGGCAGGCAAGGGAATGGGAGACGTGGCCTTGCCTGTCCTGCTGGCACCCAGGAAGTTCTCAGGGCCTCCTCCCCAACAAGGGGTGGCCCAGGAGGAGCCAATGGGCACACCCACCCCAGAAACCTATCACCAGGGCTGTCTTTGACACCCAACCCCCCTCCCCGCAGGCCTGGGCACCTGAGGCAGGCCCCAGGAAGCAGTGGGCGTGGGGCCTTGGTCTGGGGCTGCCCCAGGAGGAGCGGGCCCCATCCACGTGGCAGGGAAAGAGCCTATCTGCTCCCTGGAACCTCTCTTAGGCACTGGGTAGCAAAGCAGGAAAACACGAACGCAACGTCAAACGTCCTACCTCGATAGGTAGGTTGAGATGAGACAACAAGCACTAAGTTCGGCCTGCTGGCAGGCATCAGATTGCAGGGGTGCAGGCACCTTGCGGCGGCTTAGTGAGACTTAGCAGGAATATCAGCTTACAGGGCAGCAGAGGATGTCAGGACAAGCCAGGCTGGGGCTCCGGGCCCTCACTCAGAAGCAGGAGGCAGGGGAGCATCAGAACACGTGGTAGGAGCAACGTACACTTCTGTTCTGTCTCAGTCGTCACACGCGGGCTGCCGAGCGCCGNTCTGGGGCTCCGGGCCCTCACTCAGAAGCAGGAGGCAGGGGAGCCTCAGAACACGTGGTAGGAGCAACGTACACTTCTGTTCTGTCTCAGTCGTCACACGCGGGCTGCCGAGCGCCGAATTTCCACAGAAGGAGCCCAGCAGCCTCTCCTGAGGCCCTTGGGGGCCTTGGGCTGCACCCCTGCTTCTAGAATGTCAGCACCCAGGAATGGCGCCAGCTCCCAGGCACAGAAGGGAACGAGCTGCAGGAGGGGCGGCTTGGGGCCACAGCCATGGGGCTCTCAGGACGCAGAGTCTGAAACGGGCCTGGGGCACAGCAGGGTTTCAGAAAGCAGACATAGGGAGGGTACTCCATACCCAAAGGGCCATGCAGTTCTGATGGGGGGCAGGGGAGTGAGAAGTAAAGGATGAATGGGACTCCACTCCAGAGGGCCCACGCCAGAGGGAGCACCAGAGGGGACGGAGCGGACCGCGGAGCGGTGCGACCTGGGGTAACAGGGTCAGGCTGCCCTCCAGAAGGATTCCTGGGTGGGGACAGGGACAGAACCTGGTAGAGGCACCAATGAGGGGCTCTGCAGAAGTTGAAACTCCCACAGGCAGAGGGCAGACGCTGGCTGGGTCATGCCAGGGCCACGTGCAGAGCGGGGACCCATCCAGAGGCAGGGGGGCAAGAGGGGCTCTCTGGGGCGGACGCACAGGACGGGACAGCTATGCAGGGAGGGAGGCCACTAATGTGAAACCAGTATCCCAGGCCAGCTTTCAAGGCCTTCCAACCGTGAGAGACAGGCTTCCTATCATTAGGGGAGCCTGGCCCCTCATTCAGGGCACACAGACCTGCCCCGGCCTCCAGCTGCTAACGATGGTTTTCCTGACACATGGATTGCTTTTCGCTTACAATAACTTTTAGGAAGATAAAAATGTACTTTGTATTTTGAGGGGGTATTTTGTATTTTGGGGGGTATACATCTCTGCTGATGTTGAGTGATTTTAAGAACAGCCCCCCAGTGGGGAACACGCCGACTGGGGCGGCCAGGCCTCTTCTTAAGCGCCACGGGTTTCTGCCCCAGGATGGCAATCTAAGGTGCGCTGACAGAAATAAGCCTCCAAAATCCCAAAAACAGAAAACGCATGTATCACTCATGCCGGCAGGACATGCTTTAGTTAGGTAAATTCCAAACAAAACAAAGCACATCTAAGTTGCTACTGTGCCCCCTTCCAGGGCTCCCAGCGGCCCTGGGCCTGCAAGGATGTCCCACAGAATGCAGGACAGCAGCAGGGCACCCAGGAGTTCCAGAACCTACAGGTCCAATCGACCTGCAAAGCAGAGAATTCAGGCCCTGAGGGTGTGTGGGGAAATGGGGAGCACTGCAGAGATGGCCTGTCTGCTTTTTAAAGCGTGTAAAAATAACATTTCTTCTAAACAACACCTGCCTGTTGACAAGTCTAGTAACTGCATTTGAATATATCTTTGGTAAGATCTTATTTTTAAATGAAATCAATGAAACATTGTGTTAAATATTTACAACCGACTCTCCTCCCGTATTTCGATGGGTGGGGGGCTGTTTTGTGCAGAAAGCTCAGGTAACAGGCTAACAGGCGTTCATTCTAAAACCGGTTACCTCGGTGTTCCTTTGATGTCAGACCACACTTTGACATTAATTCAGGGGACCTTAGTGTAAGATACAGTCTAATTTAAGGTATTTACTTATTTATTGCTCTCTAATGGATGTTCTCATCCAGATTCCGAAAGGAAGGCTGCAGACAGGACAGACTCGGTCCACCGTTCTCAACTGCTCTACCTGCGTGATGGGAGGTGACTATGTGACCCTCCCCTGGCGGCTCAGAAAGCCAACCATTTCTGCCACACAAACAAGGCCAGCCCGGGTGCCTGCACGCTGCCAGCCGGCTCTTCATTACAGCCAGGCCTGACCCGCGTTCCCAGTTGGAGGGGATTCCAGCGGCTCTCCACAGACAAATAAACAGCAAATACTTACAGGGGACAGCCTTGTAGAACTGATTCCTTAATCAACAGTTAAAGAAGCAAATTGGATTTGCCCTATCACGAAAAAAAATTAATTCCAGATTGTCATTTTTGTCTTAAGTACAACAAGGTTGTCTTATAGGCTTGGTTGGGTAATTTCATTTTAAAAGTATCTCTAAAATTTGACATCCCTTGGGACTTGTGGTTTTCTCCATCATTATATAACTGTAAACTTCTGGATGTTAGAGATTGGATAATTTCTTTCAGCTGGACCTGGCCTCTAGCGTGCTTGGACGCGGAGGACGAGCACCGATGGCTGGCCAGGGTTACCAGCCGGGCTCAGGAGCAAGACGAGTCCCCGGAATCAGCACCGAAAGTTTCAGTGTGCAAGACTTTTCTTATTTATTTTCCTTAATACATTTTCTTCTCCCTCTGCCATTAGTTAAAAGAATTGTCAGACATTCTTCTGACAGGCTGCATTTACTCTAGTTAGTAAAAACAAAACAGAAACAAGCAGACAGTCTCTTTAAGGCTTTTGGGCTTGATCCTGTCGAGCAGTTTTTCCGTCTGCGCTCTCTGGAACCATATGCTCACACGACTATGGAGGGAAGCTGGCCTTCAGCACACGACAGTCGTGGGCTCGCAGGCCCAGCCGAAACTGTAAAATGCTCAGTAAAACCAGCAGCACGCAAAATGCAGTGTGTGTCTCCACGGGTGAAATATTTCCCCAGACTTCCCCTCCCCGTGTGTGATTTCTGAGTTGATTAACATTTCACCTCTAGTGTTATGTTATTATAGCCTTTATGTTTTAATCCATTTTTTACACCGTGGGAGAAGAAAAAATATCACTATTCTAGTAATCAAGTTATTCCTGTAAAATCCTAAATAAAATGAGAATTTTATTAAAGATATTTATCTTATACAACAAGAATAAAATCAATTTGCACTGCCGGTCCGGCGTCCAGTTACAATAACATTAAAATATACTGTTTATGTGCGGGTGGGGCCATTTCTCTTTTCAGATTGGTCAATGAGGAGAACACCACAGTGCACTTCTTTCAGAATATTGGCTTGGTGGCTGGACATGGAGGAGAGCATTTTTATTGTTAATCAATGCCAATCAATTCTGAGCCTTGATGTTAAATAGGGATCAATATCACTGGGCTGCAGATGAGATCTGATTTCAATTGGTGAGCAAACCTGCACAAGTTTTTAATCATAAGGTAAATCAAGTCCTGGAGCGTAAGTCAGATGAATTAATACCGGCCGTGCAGGACCTCTCTTGCCACTGATCCAGCACAAGGAAATTTCTGTCATATTTCATTATCACTCTTAGGGCGAGCTGAAGGCAGCGTTTGGGGAGCGTTTTCCTAGCGGAAGCTGGAGCGCCCCTCACACCGCACAGCGAGTCCTCCCCGCAACTGCAGCGTGCTGGTCCGCCGAGTATAGTTATACGTATGCCCCATGAATCTCATTTTATGCGATTAAGATCCATAAAAATTCAATAGCTTTTCTTCTGCAATTCACATTTTACCTGGTGAAATATCATAAGAATTTCATTATCTTTGCAGCTGTTGCCTAGGATCAAGCAAAGGTTATTACCCTCTTCAAAAACACTATAGAATATGTACGAAAATGTCAGGAGAACTGGGCATTTAAAGCTTGATTTTTTAAAAGAAAAACACTGTCTGAAGTTTAGAATAAACTGTACTTGACATTTATGTACCATGATGCATTTCTTGGTAAACTGATTTTGCAAGGAAATTCTTTGAATTCGACTCTGTGACTGGATTGTAAAAGGAAAAAGGAGAATGGGGAGGGGAGGAGTGGGGAGGG
>NC_048223.1:127925665-127935665 GCF_002007445.2 Ailuropoda melanoleuca
GGCTGGGGGGGGGAGAGAAGGGGAGGCAGGTGGGAGGGAGGTGCTGGAGCCATCCAAAACCAAAGCTCTCCCCACGTCAGACCATATAGGATTTCTTAACCTTTCAGATAACCATCACAGGAAAAGATAACTCCGGAGAACCCCAACCGATTGCCATGCCCTAATCCTATGGATCACTCAGGCCCGTTTAAAGCATTTGAAGAAAAATGGCCAGTGCAAAGGACGTGATTGATCAGAAAGCTCCGTAAATCATGTGGATTCAGTACAGTCCTCCGGCCTCCACTGCTAGGGTTCCATCTATGATGATAAATTAGCATTAGATGGAACCTAATGAGTTTACTAAACATTTGGGATTTGTGCTAATAAACTGGCTGGCTGTGAACTAGCAGAAGCGAGGAGCAATCCCGGGGCTCCCTCTTATCTCTGTACATGACAGTTAAACCACGCTTCCAATCTGCGATCAATTCATCATCCGACATCATTGTACATTCTTCACAAAAAGATAATTACTGCTTCCCTGGATCAGAACACTCATATTTCCTTGCAATTGCTGGTCTTGATAGCAGGCACTGTCACCACTTCCTCCGAGCCCCACTATACAGCTCTATTTATGATCATTATTTTCGCCTAAACAAGCCTTTTTCCTCGACTTGATAACGAAACCTGCTATGATGAGAAGGGAACAGTTACGGCATTGTTTCCTCTGCGGAGTGCTTTTACGTTTAGAGGAGGCCGCTGACAAATATTTTATTCAGGGCATTAGTAAAAGTTTCCACTCGTTAGAAGATATCGCTTCCATTTCCTTCAAAAAAAAAAAAAAAATCCTGTTCCCAGCTCTGATTTGTTAAAAAACAGAAAGGGAACAAGAGTAAAGCAAGTAATGTAACAGAGAGTAAATCAAAACATGATTAAAAAGACCGTAGCAGGTTTCAAATCACGTGCCCCTGGCTTCGCTGCCTTCACGTCGCTAGACCCTCCGTCCTCGCCCTGCGAGGGTCTGCCCTGCCGACTGGTCAACTCTGTTTGACCCCCAGCACACGCAATAAATTACCATAACACACAACTCTGAAACAATGTAAATTAGTTACTGCTCACAGTCTAATAAATGGGAACAAATGTGTTTGGGGCTGGAAGGGGGTTCTGGATGCTCTAATTGCTGGGCATAATTATAACGGGGTCTTAGGGAACATAAACAGCAGTCACTGGTCATGAGAAACACCCCTGGCCCAGCAAAGACGCTTCTGACCACAGGACTTGTAACAGCCCACCCATTTTTTTCTTAAAGTTAAACGTACTTACAGACCTTGCTTAATTCACAATCATGTATGAAAGCCTTTTCAAAACAATAAGGCATAGCTATGTGTCATATTATTCTGAATCAAGGCAAGTTTATTTTTATTGCAAAGCTTTTTCTTGGATTGTCATAGGCATACGATACTCTGTGAGAGCAGAAAGTCCAACACAAAAGCTTCGGTGACCAGCAGTCAGGGAGCATCAGCCATCCGTGAGGGCAGCAGGAGAGAGCAGGGTCTATTTTGAGCTGCACAAAGGCACACCTCTGGACAGGGAACCTGGCCGTTTATTAACTTGCATAGCTCATTTATTTGTTCAAAGTAATGATCTTTGGGAAAAGGGCTGTTATATTTAGAACCTGCTTGTCAAATTTAATAAATGATAGTTATTGCCATTTTTTCCCCTGAAAGCACTTTCCCAGATCCTTCTCACCTTCCCTGGGGTCCCCGCCGGCCAAGGACCGATGGGCAGCCCGCATCTCTGTAACTGATGGCTGCTGCCCGGTGGCCGGATCAGGCCGATGACCTCGGACGGCGGGGACGAGCATCACGTCTAATCCAATCCCCCACTTATTTCCTGACCCAATCTTCCTGATGTCAGAGGACGAATCGCTTCATTGAGAAAATGGAAATGGACGGGGGAGCTCCCTTTGGCAGCGATTCCAATAACCAAATATCAGGACGGAGAGACAGGAGAGAGGCTGCCGGGGACCACCCCACCCCGGCACACTGATCTGATTTACAAACCTCTCCTAATGTGAAGCAAATGTTCTGGGTGTGAATTCATACTTAGCCATAAAACCCTTTCGTTGCTCTGTCTCGTATTAAATACCACATATAACTCTCAGCAGGTTTTATGTCGTGTTTCACTGTCAGCAATGGCTAAAGCTGGCCTAACATTTTGTTTGGCAATTAGGAAAATTTGTAGTTTAATTTATTAAACCAAAAAAGCCAACGACTATGCTGAATGCTGAATTCATTCCATTTTTATGCCACAGTGTAGCACACTTGCCTTCCAATAATTTAACCATTCTCCTTTTATGGCCTATGCTATTTAAATATCCCAAAAAAGTATTACTTGGTGGGGGGAGGGGAGACCTGACATTAAGTAAAATGGAGTCTTACTACTTACATAAATGCTTGGTAAAATGTATGCATTTCTTTGCAAAGGAGACAACTGCTTTAAAAAAAAAAATGGGGTAAAAGAAGATGTAAACTTCTAAAAGCCATGAGAAGCCCAAAGACAACACGCAAGCATTCAAGCACTATGTCACTATGTGCGGTGACAAGCTCACACGTAAGGGAGTTTATTACAAAAACACAAAGACATTAAATGAAAAGGAAAATATCACCCAGAAACCTTTAAAAAGGAAAAAAAGAAAAAAGAAATCCAAAAAGTATTATCCGTGGCTATGAAGCCACAAAAATACAGGGAAGACTTTAAATGTGTATTTGTAAGCAAAAGAAACTAACCTGAGAAGGTTACATTCTGTCGGATTCCAACTATGTGACATTCTGGGAAAGGCAAAACTATGGAGACAGTAGAAAGAGGAGTGTTTGCCAGGGACCATGGGCGAGGAGGCATGAACAGGCAGAGCACAGAGGACGTTTGGGGCAGTGAGACTGATATCATTATGGGGAGCACATGACAACCTCTGGGAACACCTTTGGGAGGAACACCACCCAGAGCAAAGCCTAATAGAAACTGCAGCCTTTGGTCCACTTACAACGTATCAATGTTGCTTCAACAATGGCAACAACGTGCCCCACTCACACAAGATGTTACCAAAAGGGAATGTGGGAACTTTGTACTTCCTGCTCATGTTTCTGTAAACCTGGAACTGCGCTAAAATATACAGTCTAGGGGCCTCTGGCTAGCTCGGTCAGCAGAGCATGGGACTCTTGACAGGGTTGTGAGTTCAGGCCCCACACTGGGCCTAGAGCTTACTAAAACAAAACAAAACAAAACAAAACAAAACTATTAATTTTTCTAAAAAGCAGTCTCAGACTACCTTGGAATCAGTATCAAGTGCAGAGGAAGGACATGCCAAGTCGGGGTGGTTTGTCGCTGTGGAGGTGCGGGTTCCACAGCCCTGCTCCCTGACCACCCACTCCCCAACATCGGTTGATGTCTCTGGGTCTTTCTTCCTGAACATGGGACGTCACTTCCAGAGCTGGATGGCTCTGTGATTCTGAGCCATGACAACTTGGGAAAGACATCTGTGTGAATTGGTCAGAGCAGGGTTTAGGTACGTGCAGACCACACCCCCTGGCACCGAAGGTCTTAGAAAAACTTAGGACATTCTCAGGGAGGAGTATCCCTGACCCCTCCCCAATGCCAAGTTGGTTTTGTTGGGTGTTATTTAAAATAAAAGGGGCACCCTTCCCTAACGGGCCTTCTGTGCAGGCCCCGTCCCCCACCCAGAGTCGGGGAGACCTGATGGCCCTGCCCCCACATACATGCCTGTGCCACATATATGTGACCACCCTCCAACGGCCCCACACCACGGGTGGCCTCCAGACCCATTTTTCAGGGACTCCATCACATCCAGATTGGCCACTTCCGTGAGGGTTTTCCATTTCGGTGAGAACAGACATCAAGGTGTGAGGCTGTGCCTTTCCTGGGATGGTGGCTGGGCTTTCCCCCTTTGGAATCTCATCATCAGAAAGGCAAATGTTTTCAGGGCCTTCAACACCGCCCAAGTTTTGTCTTGTTTTAACTGGGCGCCCTGCCCCCAACTGCTTTNGGGAGGAGGGGGCCGGGAGAGGGGGGAGAGAAGAGGGAGGAGGGGGAGGCGGAGGCAGGGGCGCGGCTGGAGCTGCCTGTCTGGGCTAAGCACGGCCTCCTCCCCAGATGTGTGAGCAGCTCCCCTCCACACCCAGCAGAGACAAGCTGGAGCCGACTCCTTCCGTCAGTGGGGCCTGGGCTCTGTGTCCTACAACAACACAAACTCGAGCCCTTCCTTTCCGCACATGTTAAACTCATTTCCTAGGGAATTACTGGGGAAGCACGGCGCTGCCCCTCTGCAGCCTTCAGATGCCGCGGTGTCCCCGGCCGCCCCGCGTGCATTCGGAGTCTCCTCTAGCTGAGCAACTTCCAGCGAAGGAATTAGACGGATATTTTTCATGTGTTTTTGTTTTGAAAGGGAAAGGGAAATGAGGGATTCAAACACCAACCAAAGTAAGAGTTTCCCAGCTCCAGCCTCCACAGTGCTCTGCCCTGGATTGGTTGCAAATTTATAGCATTTATTACGTGGAGAGATAGGACAGACTGTTTTCTGAATAAATAGTTTTGGAAACACTTTCTCCTCAAGCGGCTGCAATTTAATGAACCCTAGTTACCCCAAAGACTGAGAAGCGTATGAAATACAACCCCGAAAACCCTTAACACGTAAAATGCCTCTGCTTATTTTTCTCAATTATAGCCATATTTTTATTTTAGAGCATTAATAATACCAGCATAATGTCTCATTATGTGGACTTGCGACCACAAACATTTTTGGGAGACTTGCTACAAAGATAAACAAGAGTAGCTTGTGTTCTGGCGGGCTCGCGGGAGTGCGTGGTTTTCATTTTCTCCGAGTGTCAGCTCCAGAAGCCGGGCCAAGCGCAGGCTAAGCTCCCTGAGTTTTCACTTCCTGTCCCCCTACTTGTCAATCACTTCCTGTCTGCCCGGACAATTTCCATCATTAGAGCGTGGGATTTTTATCTCCTCCAACGTGCCTCCCGATGCCACCGTTCGTTTGAATTCTGATAAATTATTCACCACGGCTGAAAAGTAACCGAAATTACAGCACCGATGCGAGCCACCGCCAGGCAGCAAGGACCACAGTCCT
Source organism: Ailuropoda melanoleuca (assembly GCF_002007445.2). NCBI lineage: Eukaryota > Metazoa > Chordata > Mammalia > Carnivora > Ursidae > Ailuropoda > Ailuropoda melanoleuca. The sequence continues at coordinate 127,930,794 of NC_048223.1, forward strand.
CCTGGTTTGTCTCCTAAATGCTCTGATGAGGCCAGCTCCTGCTTTCTTCGGCAGCACGAGAAGGCCTCTGGCCAGCCCCAATTATCTTCTGGTGCACAGAGAGTAATTATTTGCTTCCTGTAAGCATGCGTAACAGAACCCCGAGTTTGGACGGCTTTCCATAAGGTAATCCAATTCATCCAAGCCATCCTAACACAATTACAGGCACTGGCAATATCTTTGCTTTTCACCTGATAAGGCTGCCGCAGAGGCGCGGGATGGCTTGCGTCAACGTAGCTCCTGGAGTATAGCTTCTGACAGCCCTGTGTTCAGCCCCTCCCCTCCACCCCTGCATTTTCATGCCCTGCCTGCTGCCCCAGGCTCCTGCACACAGCAGCGGCGAGGCTTCTCCCTTCTACCCGCGGAGGAGAATCAGAGTTGTTTGAGAGTGTCGCGGAAGTCATTACGGGTGTGTGGCTTGTTTTAAAACCCAGCCTTTGCCTGGCTTGGCCATGGAGTCCTTACCCGGGCCAGGCAGCCATAAATCTCTGCGGGCCTCCTCGGCCTAGACCAGAGACGCAGGCGCTGGTCCTGGCGGTGGCCCTGAACCACGGTGGCAGCCGACTGCCCTCCCCGTGGCACGCAGGAGCGGTGAGCACACGGACTTAGCATGTATGATGGAGAGCCGCTAATCCCGGGGCTTCCAGGGAGGAAAACATACAAAGTGGGATCTGTTTCTGGTGTCTCCCTATTGAAGTGAAAGCATGTCATTGTGACTCAGTAATGTAGTGCTTCCTCTCCTGTTTATTTTCAGAAGTTTATGAAAAAAATGTTTAAAGGATGAATGAGCACGGTGAACTTTTTGCCTCTCCCCACCGGCGTGCCAAGGCATAAAACAGCCATTCACACCTGAGTGTGCCGAAGCCAGATGGGGCTGATGCCAGGCAAAATCAGATTCTTTGTAGCCACATCCATTCATCCAAAGTGTGCCTTCGTATTGCCAAATTTCTAGCCTGTATCTGCCCTTCTCTCAAGTCCCAACGCATTAAAACAGACCCTGACCCGAACTGTGTCTCAGACACATAGCCAGCACCAAGAGAAGGGCTCCAGGATCCGCAGGCCTATTCGCTGATAATTATATTCACATCTTTAAGAAAACCGAGAAGGAAAAATTAACACCAAACTGTACTGTTTTCATCGCGTTATGCAGATGAAATGACACGTTGTCGTTTAAGAAGTTAATAAACAGTCACCGTTTTGCAGGTTATCCAAATGCTACTGAATAGAAAACCCTGGATCCCTCAATGATGTGTAATTAAAATTATTTTTAAAATCCTCCTTGACAGGCCGGGGCTTAGCCAAAATGTAAATGACATTAAAGAAGACAATGAATTTAATTTTATTTAATGTCCCTTTTTGCAGATCCTCATTTACATAGCATTTTTAACAAAAGCGTTGACCTTATAAATGCTGGCATTTGTACAGCTCCCTCGGAGTTGGATTTAATCACGCTCGTGCAAAGCCATGAGGGAGGAGGCTTTAAGTTCTCTGCTTGGAGATGGAGTAGGAATAAAAACAGTGGGACTGGTCAAATGTTTATCCTCCCCGCTTCTGAAAACAACCTGACAAGAAGATGTAAGGGGCTGGGGAATAGCCCGGTGCTGTTTGTAAGGCTTGGTAATAATCATACATAATCGTTTGGAAATATAGCTAATAAAAAATATAATGAGTGTTCAGCAAAATCGGCATTAGGCCCAAATTACATGATATTAATACTTGAACAGGTGCAGAAAGGCGCTTTAAATGAGGTAAATGAATAAAATGTCCCAGAGCACAACTGTGTGTGCTGACAAAAAGTCAATGCCATGAATAATTCAGTGAGGGGGACTGCCAGCAAAGGTCGGCTCTCTTTGACCTTTGTGACAGGAAGTGAAAGGAAACACTGTTGACAAAAAAAAAAAAGAAAGAAAGAAAGAAAGAAAGAAAGAAAGAAAGAAAGAAAGAAAGAAAGAAAAAGAAAGAAAATCTCCAATCTTCTTCAGCTACCATTCTGCAATCACTTTAAAGGTGTAAACTTAAAACGTGTAAATTAATCAAAGTAAGGCTGGGGGGGGGGCGAGTTAAAATTGTTGGTACTTAGCACATCTGACTAAGGACAATGTGAAATCGCAGACAATGAAAGGTTAAGTAAATAATATTTTTCTACAACCCCATGTCAATTATGTATAAAAATCTGAGGTCAGCTGAAAAGTATTTTCAGAGCCCACAGGGTTGAAATTTTGTAACAGCTGTTAAATATGACAAAACTCCCCCCCCCCCAAACTAAAGCTATTCCAAACTCTGTATGAAAGAAAATGGGATAAACAGATGTCTGGCTTCCAGACAGGAAAGTAGGACAGACTCGGAATGATAAGTCCCCCAAACTCTACAGACCAATGCCAGATTTATGGGGGAGGGGGCACTGCTGCCAGAGAGGTGCCAGCGAGTAGGACGCCAGAGACGGTGCCATCTGGAACCGCCCTGCCACGCACGCTCCCGGCGCTGCGTGAGCACGCGGTGTGCGACCCGGCCCGCGTGGACGGTCACAGCACCCGGCTCCCGCCGCCTCGCAGGTTGCAACAGTTGGACCGCGCACCTCCGGTCCACGCAGGCCAAGCGAGGAGGGGAGGTAAGAGCGTGGACCTTCCCGGGCACTTCCAGAAGGCCTCAGGGAACGCGCCAGGATGGCACGGGAGGAGGGCGAGAGCCAAAGTGTGGTTTTGGTTTAGCGGCTACACCAACATCCTGTAATCATTTACAGCCCTTGGAATGCACGGGTGAAACAAGAGAGATTTATCTGTTCATAGTTGGGCTATGTGGACAATGGGTGTTTCTAATGAAGACCATCTGCTTTTGTGTTTTCCCAGAAAACAGTATTCCAGGAGGAAAATGATACTCCCATCCTTTTCAGGAATACCGTAAAAAATTATGCATCCATATGCATATGTGTCCACACAAACACAGATAGACATACATGAGGGTGCGTGTGCCTGGGTGTGTATACGCACACATGGCCTTATCCCTCCTTGCATCTGGCTCTCCACAGGTCACTAGGACGGACCACAGATGCTCTCTCCCATGGTGCCTCTTTATGGACCACGCGTTTTACTTTACAGTGTTACGCTTCCCCTTTCCTTTACCCCATAAGTTGTTACGTTATCTTACATAAACTCCAGTGTAATTATATTTGTGAAGCTGTAAAAAATGGTTTGTCTGGCATTGTTTTATGAGGAAGAAAGCAGTTAACATAAGTGAAACCTTCACAATAAATTAAAAGGGTTCGGTAATACTTTTCTCCTCTTTTTGACTCTGAAGGGTCTTCCGTGCTGTTCATGAGTATTTAATGCTTCTGAAAGATAACTAAATTGTGTAATTAATTGATTTAAGGCATCCGAGTCTATAGAATGTGATTGCCCAGCCAGAGCGGGAGGCTTACTCCTCTGTTCTCATAACACAGAAAAGCAGGCTCGGCGCACCGGAAGAGGCTGGTGTGGGTTAGAACAAATGTGGGCCCATTGATCTCAATTCAGGTTGGAATTATTGGTTTATATCCTCAGGACAAATATGCCTTATCTGGTCAGAACCTGCTAAATGTATCCAAAGGCCACAAGGAGCTGGCGAAGCACATTGTATATAATTCTTTTTTAAGCCAACTAACCAAGTGATGACATTGCTGATGGGGACCTGTAGACTGACTCACCAATCTGACGGGATATTTTATCCTGTGATACTCAAGAGGGAACACAGGCTAGAAACTCAACATAAGCAACTAAATTTTAGGAGGCAACACACACCCCACAGAAATAACTATCCTTACAAAATTGAAACACATCTCAGTCACAAAAGACTGCCTCTCTCTAAAGATACTCCCCTCCTGTAGGTGTTTTTCTCTCTCTGATTAACACAACTTGCCCTAGTGAACACGAGATTCTTCATTTTTCCTCTTGAAATATGCCTAAAACTGGAGATTGAGCCAATACAGCAACCATTTCACAAGGATTTACACCAAGCAGCAAAATGTAAATAGTATTTATTCATTATAAGTGACAGCTCTCTTAAGAATGCTAAAAATGTATACTCTATTTGTCACTGCATAAGAAACTGTCCTTACCTTAAAATCCCTAACATGGCAGGTGATTAAAATTCCTATAAAATTGTCATATCTTTGAATTTAGAAGCAGAGCAGACTTTTCATCAATAATTAAGACCTCCAAAGCATTTATGCCAGGCGTAAACGGAGCTGCAATCCTCCTTATTCAAATAAACTTGGTAAACCCATTAACCAAATGTTTTTACATTTTCCCCTCCTCTCATGCTTCTAGAATATCAAACGATCACACACTTCTCTTACTTAGATTGGAAAGGTATCAGTAATCTTAGCAAACACTTTAATTAACCAAATATAAGAGAGCATTCGGACATGAATTAAAGAGTACATTTCTGCATATCAAGGGAGGATACTTCCCATTGTGTGATTACAACTATTAAAAGTTATTCAGTATCAATTGTCAATAAATGATTGAATGTCACACAAACCCAAGATGATTTTGAAGGGAAAACACAGCCTCCAAAATGTCAACTGAATCAGCCTGACTACTCCATTATTGTGCCATGCTGAAAACCTCACAATTTAAAAACAAGTCATCTTTCTAGAATGTACCAATATCACAAATTGACGACAACTCAAAGGACGAAACACTTCGCAGTCCTGGATCCCGAGCAAACAGGCACTGCCTTTTCAAGCGTCTCCCACTCAGACAAGATTCCAAGAGCTGCTCAAACACTTTTAGCCAATCAAAAACAAAATAAAATAAATTCAGTTACAAGACGACAATCCAAGGCTGTATGATTTCC
>NC_048223.1:127939599-127943159 GCF_002007445.2 Ailuropoda melanoleuca
GCGAAGCCCTAGGTGCGCTCACGACCGCGCTCAGCCCGGCTCTGCCGCCCGGAACCGAGCCGGGGGCCGCCCGCACCGCCGCCTGCGCCAGCCCCACCGCTGGCTTCGCAGAAAAAGAAAAAAAGGGGGGGAAAGGGTCACTGGGGGAGGGGCAGGGGGCGGGGGCCAGGAGCCGCAAGTTCCCGGCAGAAAATTCCACGGAAGGGGGAGGGGAGTCCCCCTCTCCAGTTCCCTCCCCCCACCGAAAATTATCTGGAAATTACTTCCAATCTCCTCGGGCACTTCTAACACTTTCCTCCACTTCCAGGCGGACAAAGCCCTTTCTCGAGAAAGCCTGAGGCTGCCCTCTGGGAAGAGGGAAGCGTCCCAGCGAGCCCCTCTCCCCCAGACTCTCTCCCGATCTGCTCGGAACCACAGAAGTGATGGGTCTCACCGCGGGCCAACGGGCCGCCAGGGGCTGCAGGGCGCTTGGCCGAGGCGGGCACCAGCACTTCTGAGAGCTCGGCTTGTTCTCCGATGGATCCCCGTATTTATATTTGATTTATTTTTTATTTTGTAGCACAAACAGAAATCCATAAACTGTCGGTTCAGCGCCATTGACTCTTTGATCAGTTGCTGGGCTATTTCTTTCCTTCCCACCCCCCCCCAACATCCCCGTCAGTGAAAGGAGATTAAATGCCTTTATTTTCAGCCCTGTTTATGTTGCAAAGGTACATGGCTAAACGAACAATACGAGAATACTTAAAAGGAAGCCTCTTGCTCTAAGCAAGAGAAACTTAGCGCTGCCTACATCAACCTCTTAATTAGACCACTGCGGTTTCCGACAAACATTTAGCCCTTACATACAAAGGAAATAAAAGCACCCTGTCAACGTGCAGCCCTAGTTCCAGAGGCTTCTCGGGATCCGAGTGGAATAATTACCGAAGGGCACACTGCCTCCGTCTTTGTCAGAAACACGGTAGTTTACCTGAAAGATCTGTTTTACTCTAAGAGAAAACCACACTGTTTCACGCTGCAGACATTAAAATCCAACCCGCTTGTTGCCTAGGTAAGGACCAACTTTTTAAAGGGGAAGTAAAATCCCAAAACTAATTGCTGTACAGAGAGTGGGAAGCAAGCGTGCTGGGCTGCAGGAAGCATCAAGGAGTTCTTTTTTACTTGGCTCACAATTCTCAAAGTTACCATCAAAAATGAAGGTGCTACTTTCATTTCTAAGCCTGAAGCCCACCTTGGAAATCTATGCTAAATCAATCTGTGCTGAGTGGGTTTACTGTACACATGGAACTTTCCCCTCCCCCAACACTATTTTAAGAAAATGGGGTGGGGGGGATCTTTACAAGGACTACACAACAGCACAAAACCAGCCAGAGACTGCACAACGTCAAAAAGCAATGAAGCGCTTTTTCTGCCCTAATCCCATTACTGATAGCCAATAGTTATCATCGGAAAAGTTGACCACGACAGGTTAAATAATTTAATAAGGAACTGCTTGTAATTATGTTATTTACAAGGTATGACAGAGGGTGGGAGAGGGAGCAGAAGCTGCTCCCAGAGCGATGGACGGGTGTGGGTGACCTCTGGAGCTGGGAGTTTGAATTATGGAGAGGAGAGGCTGAGAGGTGAAGACGCGCTAGCGGAGAACAAGGTGACTTTTCACCCCAACACATTTCACTTTTAAATCCAAATCAACGTCTCACGTTACTAGACCATCACACTGGAAAGGAGAAAAAAATGAACTAATCAAGTCCAACTCAACGGGCTTTGGAAAGTAGTTGCCTTTGTTATAGAAAAAAAAAATCAATGAAATGATTCCAAGCAAAGAGAGAACATTTAAAAAATATACATGAGGGGAAGTATCCTGAAATTTTTCTGACAAATGTTAATTACCATAACTAATTAAGACAGAGTTATAGCCCAATCACACGACATCTAAGGAAAGCATAGATGTCCTGTTGTAACGACAACATAAACTGTTTTACCAATCGCATCATTTATTCCAATAAATATGGAATTCTCATTAGTATGTCAAGGAAACTAGATGGAAAACAACTCCAGCAGATCCATTTGTCAGTACCCTCATCTCAACCCCAGGACAAGCCAGCTGAGCAGTGAGAACTCGTGCGGATGCTTAAACTTTCTCACCTGTTTGGTCATTGAATCTATGAGGCGGACATACAGATCCTGCTCCGTTCTGACTCCTGCAAAAAACAGGGACAAATTCTCATCAGGATTTTAGGGAGGGCACCTGGGGCACAGGAAGTCGGTAACTCAGGACTGCTGTGGGGCCTTGATGCAGCAAAACTTAGGCATGCCCTTTAAAAGGCAAGAAAGAGAACCCCAATCACTTCTCTCTTGGTTTCTTTTCTTAATTAAGAACCTGGAGACTCTTAGGATTTGCACTGAAAGGTGCAACAAATTTGCCAGACTGAGAGCAGGCCTGGTTGCCACACTGGTGGACCCATGTGGTCATTTATTTTTAGAAAACAGAAAGCACCAAATGAGAGTTTGAACTCTTTCTAATATCTCTCGAGGATTTTTTTTTTAAACTCCTACACAGGAAGTAAGTTAGGCTCCGTTTACGGAGCTACCCCCATCTCAATAATTAACATTAATTTGCAAAATTGAAAAAAGTCTCTTAAAAGTGGTGCTCTGCTGAAGCCCATATCGATCCCCCTTTTTACTTTCTGCTTCAAGCCCCACCGGTTAATCATGTGAAGTGCCATCGACTTATTGATCCTTTATGTTTTGTTTTCCTTCTATGCCATGAGAAGATTTCGTGTTTACATCCATGTCATTTTAATCTCAAAATCTTTATGTCCTTTAGCCGTCTCGGGAACGGAGCGCGCGCCCGGGCAGGGGCGGGCAGGCGGCAGCGGCCACTTACCGTTGCTGTAGAGCAACTGGAGTTTATAGTGGATGCCGTTGTTGGTTTTCTCGTTGTTGGGCTCCTGAAAGCAACGATAAATAATTGCATTTAGTGTGATCGGTGTCCGGCGCGGCCACGGCGCTCGGTCCCCCTCCGCGACCGAGGCCCCGTGGCCTCACACATGGCAGGATTCCTAGCTCGGAGCAGCGCGGTGATGTCACTTTCCTGCTGGAAGCCCAGCGTCCTCCTCGCCCCGAATAAGTCCGGGGGCGCGGAGAAGTTGCGCAGCCCTCGGCGGGCCCGGGCGGCCGCACGTGGCGGCGGCGGGGGCGCCTCTCGGAGCGGTCCCGGCCGCTGAGGGGGGCACTCGGGGCCACCGCGCTTGGGCACCGCCTGCCTCCCACTTCTAGAAAGATGGAGGGTGTGATCGTATGTTTGCACTTACTTTCTCTTTCTCCACAAAGTCCACAAAAGCGGTCCTTTCGATCTCCACCGGCTGCCCCTGCCTGTCGTAGAGCGCCAGCACGAAGTGGAAGAAATTGGACTTCCGGAGGTTGGAAGGCGGCTGCTTCTCGAAGTGCGCCCGCGCCAGCCCCACGCCGCTGCGGGAGGAAAGAGACAGCGGCCGGGTGAGGAGCGCGGCGCCGGCCGGCTGCGGGGACCGGGCCGGGCCGGGGCCGGGGCGCGCGGGCGG
>NC_048223.1:127944771-127988273 GCF_002007445.2 Ailuropoda melanoleuca
CCGCAGCCCAGGAAGTTACTACTCGCCCAAATAAATCTCGAAATGAAACAAACATCCACGGCACAATTCCTGCTTGGCCCCCTGAATACCTCCTTCCCAAATCAGCCACACGGTCAACACACTGTAGGGAGGAGGGGGTAAAATGCCAAGGCGCCCCCAAGTTGCCCAAATGCATGCACTAAACGCAAAGGGCCTCAGCTCGCCCTGGGGCGGCCCAAAGGGAAAAGTGGGAAGAAGGAGGCAGGCCGCAGGGAGGGGGCTGAAGGGGCAAGCAACCGAGTGGATGGGGAGGGGGGCGGGGGGGGAGGGCAGGGCTCCCTCGCCAAGGCGGGGCGCGCAGCCCAGCCTGGTTTCTAAACAGACCTAAGGCTGCTGAGGGGCCGGTCTGCCCCCGTCTGGGCCTCGCCGGGCGCCGGTGTTTTCTGCCCTGGCGGAGGCCGCTGAGTGCCGGGCTGAGGACCCACGTCGGAGGCGGGCTCTGCCAGATGCTCTCTCTTTCGCGGTGGCCACGGGAGACCCCGTCCCCCGGCCTGTGCTTAAACGCGGCGAGTGACAAAGAAGGCTCCGGGCTCTCCGGACGGACAGGAAGCGCGCCCGGCCTCTCCGGCGACCCGGAGCCGGGTGTCCGGCTGCGCGCCCTGCTAGGTAGCTAGACCTCCCCGGCGCCAGCCTCTCTAAAAGCCGAGCGGACGCCGCGAGCGCCGGGGTCCTGCCCTCAGTGCCGCCGGGCCCTGGTGAGCGCGCTGCGCGCAGCTTCCCGACCTGGTTTCGAGGAATCGGGAGGGCAGCAGGGCACGGGCAACGCGTGGGCCCGGCGGCCGAGCTCCTGCGGCGGGGACTCGGCACCCAGGCGCGCTGCCCGCCCAAAGGACGTCTGCACTACACGGAGCAGAGACCCAGGGGACGACCAGGAGCTGTCCCGGCACTTCCCTGACGAGAGAAATCAGGCCCTTTCGATTAAAACAAAACCAAAACAGGTTTCAGGGTGCAAGTGTGTCGCAGGGCACCCTTTTCCCGCCTGGTATGGGGTGGCACTCCCTTTTTCCATGAATTGGCAGTGTGTGTACATTAATATTTTAATTAATCGGGAAAAATCGAACTCCGATTTACGTTATCTGGGGACCCCCACGCCTCGTGGAAGGGGTGAGAAAAAAAGATGTGTTGGAAAGCAATCTATTTTGCTGGTGTTGGGGGTTAATGACTATTGCCAAAGATAAGTGAATTATCAAAGCTGTTGCGCCAGTCCCATCTCAAAATCCATTACGGTGCCGGCCGTCTAATTAAATACGTAAGTATAATAAAATCATATTTTATGACTATTTGAGGGTAATGAGATTAGTCTTTAGAAGCGATCGCCACATATTAAAGATGCCACTGTCTATAGAATGTTAATAACCTTAAATCAAAGTGTATGGAAACTATTCACGATAAATTAAAAGAAAATTTCTGTATTCCTAATAAGCCCAGAGCTTTCCACCCACCTCAGACTGAGTGGGGAAAGGAACACTTTCTTCATGGAGGGACAACGCAAAATAAAGTTGGCCATAGGTGTAGGGTGGGGTTGAGAAATTGCTTTGTCTCTGCGTGTTTAGCTGCTGCGGGGGCTCACGCAGGGCGAGCGGCCAGGCAAGTGTTATTGTCAGAATATGCAAAGTGCCTTTTCGGGAAAGATGAAGTTGGAAATAGGAAACAATGCTTCCTTTGTAGCACACTTCCTAAAATGCCCAGCCCGCCTTGGAGGTGCCCCCTTCCTTGCGCTAACGAAAGTATCATGCTTAAAATCATTTACAGTATCTTTAATTCAGATTACACGCGCCAAGGCGATTTAAATCTGATTACCAAATTAGAAGGTTTAAAAACAAATCCTTCTAAATCTGATACTGTTGACTAAAGAGGGGAAAGAAGTTCTATAAGCCCATCACATAAGGTAACGATCCTGCCCCAGAAAGAAAAGGGGTTTTAAACCTTTTTGACAACAAATGCAGCTGCCCCACTATTTTGGACGATATTAAGCGAAAATGAATGCAAATCTGTGTTCAGCAGCCATCTGGCCCGAAATGGGGGAATCAGCTGCTCTCACAACAGGCTCAGAGGCTGAATCCATTTCAGCTCATTTTCTAGATCATCTGGTCCCGCACCCAAAGCGTGGAAAATACGGTCTTTATCATTCACCAACTTTATCTTTTTTGTCACTCCACTGCTGGCTCCGAGCTGCAGGCACAGGGGCTGCCTGACCCAGCCCGGTCTCCACCCAGGCCTGCTGGGGAGCAGTCTGGGAGGGCAGCCCCTCACACCCCCACCTTACCCTACCCCAGATTTTCGCTTTAAAGAAGGGGGAGCAGCAGCGGAGAGGAGCACCCAGGCTGGGGAGGAGGAAGGGGACTGCAGGTCAATTCCTGGATGCCCTGAGAGAGGCTGGGAGCACGTCACCACGCCGGCCCCCTCCCTCTGCAGTCCTGCTCCCGCCTCTCTCCCTTTCTGGGGAACTAGGGGCGCTCAGCGCCCAGGAAGGGGAAGCAGGGGGTGGGGAGTGGAGGAGTGGGGGGGGCGCGGAGAGACAAGCTGACACTTTAGAAGTTGCGCAGGCCGGGCCGCTGGTCCAGCCTCCGCTCACAGAGCGCTCCCTGGGGCCAAACAGACGCCCAGGGGCCGGTCCGGGCGGAGCCTGACCTTCGTTGGGAGCCCCGCGGGCCGCGACAGCCACGGCGACCGCTCAGGGCCCCGCGCTCAACGCGATTTGCACGGGTGGCCCTTGCGCCGCCGCCGCCGCCTCTCCGCCGCCGCCGCCTCCTCCTCCTCCTCGGAGGGTGGGAAGTATTCCTTTTGTGCGGATTTACGGGGAGAGGCTTCAATGAGCCCCCTCGCATTTGCATTTAAATAGCGGCATCAAGCGCTTCGCGTGCCACACACCAGTGGGCTCCCAGATGTCACGCCGGAGTCAGTCAGATGGCCAGTGCCCAGCTGTCCTCCCCACATCGTGCCGGAGCAGGCAGTGACCTTAAAGAGACAGCGCCCGCCGCCCCTGGAGCCCTGTTCGGGGAGCGGCGTGCAGAGAGCAGGGCAGAGGCGGAGCTTGGCCGCTGACCCGCGGCACCCCCCGAGGCCCAGCCGGGCGGTACGACCGACCGGGCAGCGTCCGCACCCAGGCCCAGCCCCTCCTCGCGCGTCCGCTACCCACTCGGAGAGGGCGAAGGGCCGTTCCCCTAGCGCCAGGCGTGAGCGTCCCCCGTGTACCTCCCCAGTCCCGGGGCCTCCACTGCTGCGTGGTGCAAGGCCTGGAGAGCGGGAGGCGGGCTGGTGCCAGTTCAGAGTCACCCAGAAACTTGGACCCTGGACCCTCACTCCCTCCCAGGGAGTGAGCCCAGCAGCGGAGCCCGCACCGGCCCCACGTTCAGGGTACTTTGTGAATACCCCATCTCACTGGTGGCCCACTCCGGGGAGCCAGCCGCCCTCCCTACCAGCCTTCCAAAGAGTAATAAACTGTAATTCCGGCGTTGAGAAGCCCGGGCAGGGTTTTCCTGGAAGCCGAGCCCCCTGAGGGCTCGGGGCGCGCGGGCGCGTCCAGGCGCGGCGCCCTCCAAGGGCTCGCGGCCTCGGGCTCAGGCTGAACGCTATGCCACTCAGCCCCTGAGAAAGGGTGAGAAGCCAATGCGCCAAAGGCCCGCAGTTCGCGTTCCCGCCGCCAGTGCCGAGTAGCAGGCGCGGCCCGCCCCCACGTCCTCCGCGCCCAGGGGTCACGCTCAGCCTGCACCGGCTACCGGGCCTCCACCCCTACTCCGGCCCCAACACTGCGCACAGGCAGGCGCCGGGGAAAGAACCCGAAACTGGAGAGCCAGACAGACCGTGGGCCCCGGCGGGAAGGAGGCCACAGGGGCCGGGAGGGCCAGGAAATAGGGAAATCCTGGGAAGACACACCTAGAAAGTCCCGCGAACTGCGGGATAGGGCGGAACAGCCAAGCACTCGCAAACCCTGCCCACCGCGAGTCACGCGGCCCCTGAGTGCGTCCAGGGCTTGGACTCGTGCCGCGGGGTCACGCTCACCGCTGGGCCGCGGGAGGACGCGGAGGCAAGGGCTCCAGTCTCTCGGGCCACCCCAACCTATTAAACTGCGCCAAATGGGGCCGGGCCAGGTTCGGGTGGGTTCTCCCGGGCCAGAGACAGCGCCTTCGCCATGCCGGGCAGAGACGGAAGCCGCGGGGCCCTCAGGAGTCATGTGCAGAACTGAATCCAAGCCAGGCCCCGCATCCCTCCTGACCTCGTAGGCAAGTAACTGGGCACCTCGCCCAGGACACACGGGGCGCCCCAAAGGGCTCCTCTCGCCTCTGTTAGAAGGGAGGAGGCCTGGCTGGATTCATAGGTAAAAAGTGAACACTGAAGGGTCTCAGATCCCAGTTCTCTGCATCGCCCCCCCGCCAATCCGTCATCCCTTCAGGTTAAGGTTGGCGAAGCCCGACCCCTGAGTACCGAAAAAGGCTCAATTCTCCAAGCTGGAATATGCAGGCGCCTCCTGTCTAAGCGGCCAAGTTTGACAAACAGCGCCTCCTGGGGTGGGGAGAGCAGTGTCGCGGCGCAGCCGAGAGCCAAGCCACCGAGCCTTCCACCTATCCCAGGGCAGGTGGCTGCCGAGGGTCCCTGCCCGGCCTTCCAGCTGCGCCGCGGCTCCTGCGCGTCCCGCGCACCTAGGCCACGCTGACCCCGTGACCCCAGGAGCGCGCAGAAACTTCCGCCCAACGCCTGGTCCTGACTGCCGCCCACGTGTGTCTGCAAAATCCAGGCCGAGCCGGGCACCCGCACCAAGGCCAGGCAATGAGCGCCGCGCCCACGCCCTTGTTGGCGAGAAGCCTGCGCTCCAAGTGCCGGGCCCCGCGGGGGCCAGCGGACGCGACCCGGCATTCTCTCGACCCTCTCCCTAGAAAACCCAGGGCTCTCCAAACTGGGCGGAAAACGCCAGAGCGCACCTCGGTTCCTTCTGCGTGCGAAATTAGAAAGGAAACAGTTAATTACTGTCTCCTTGTCCTGACTTTTCTCTGGTTCCTTCAGTCACTTTGGCTGACCCCACCATTCTGAATCTGCCCTGGGGGCTCTTCAGCCACAGCGAGAATCCCCAAACTCTCTCGCATTCTGCGAGCTGGTCTTCTCCCAACGTACCTTGCAACCCTAAAGGCTGCCTCTCCACAAAAAGCTTGGGAGGAGCACCTGAGCTGGGAAGGACAGCTGGTGCGTGGCGGGGTCCCTCGGACCCGAAAAGGCGTAGAGGTTTAACAACGAGCTGGAGTTTCCGGAGCTGCGTTCAGCGGCGCCCGAAGGCAGTCGGGCAGGAGGGCTGGATGCGCCATGCGCCTCGGCGCCCGCGACGCGGATTCCGCGCCCACCCGCCCCCGCCAGTTTACAAAGCAAACTTTCCCCTGAGTAGTTTCTAGATCGAACGGCGCACAGAGTGCGCCAGTCAACACCTAAACAGACCCAAACTGCAGAAACACGGATCGATCAGATAATTTCAAATATTATAATTGGCTTTAATTAAACACACTGCGTTCTAATTAACTCTGAAATTTTAGCATGCTTTGGGACACTGGTGTCTGATTTGATATTGTCAGTCCAGATGTCCTAATAAAATTCAATCCTCCACTCAAGACTTCAATATTCACTAAGAACAAAATGCAAATTAAATGTAAAACCTGAAGTATCGCCAAAGGTATAATCAAGAAAGGTGTCTCAAAACTTCTCACTTTTTATTACGCAGTAGTTAAAAAATGCAGATTACATCCTAACAAGACCTCTCCAGCACACCATAAATCTTAACTCTTTCCTGGGAGGGGGTGGAGTGCCCTGCCACTGGCTTAAAGGTAAAGGGGGGGGAATATCAGACCCCATGAAAGAATTGAATACCCTCATCTGAAAGCTAAAGGTGCGCAAAAGTTTGCCAGTGAAATTCTGGCTTGAAATGGATTTGCCAAAACCTGCAAAGGAGTTGGGGTGGTGCAGAGCCAAGGGGTAGGGGTGGACGGATTGGCACGGGATTGACGTCCTCCTCTGCAGGGACACTCGCCCACTCCTCGGCCGCACCTTAACAGGGTGTGTAAGCATCCGCTCCTGTGCGCAAAAATGGGTTGGGGGGGGGTGACAGCTGCCTGGCCTGGTCAGTTCGCCCAGGTAATTATCTCAGCTGTAGGGACCGCGACGACGAGGCTTTGAGGGACGGGAGAGCACAGTATCCTTGGATAGAAATGTGTCAACCCCTCCTCCCTTCCCGCCTGCACAAATCCTTTCACCCACGTTCGCGCGACTTCTAAGGGATCCAAGCTGGCGGATGGTATCGGGCGGCGCCCGGCAGCGGGACGGTCCCTCCCGGTAAGCCGGGAGCAGGCCATGCGGGGGGTGCGCCTTTGGTGACACATTTGGCCGCGACGTGATTCTTTACCGATCCGAGGGTCTGCTAAATTTACAGCCCTGAATGAGCCCTGTTAAAAGGAAGCTATTCCCACATTAAACATGTGTATGTTTTCCATACTAATGGAGTCACTTAAAGCTGTTGCTAATTTAACTTTTTAAAAAGGCCACACTGTGGAAATTTGCATTTTCTTTAGGATATTGAAATGAAGAGAAAACTGCTGGGCGGCGAGGCTGCCCAGGGCATAGCTAGGGGCCATGCAGAAATAAAAACAGATAAAGAAAAGAAGAAAGAAAGAAACCCGCTTCTCTTCGAGACTATTAATAAGCAATTTGTCCCGCTGAAATTTACATTGCAAAGCGGAGCACGCCGGCAGCCGAGGCGGCAGGCTGGCGCTGGCTCGGGCGGTGCACCCCGCGCGGGGCGGGGGCAGCCTCCGGGCCGTCCTGGCCGCCCCCGGGGGTGATCTATGGGCAGCTTTGAACTTGGTGTCCTTGCCGCCACACAACGGACCCTGGCCCGCACCCACGCGTGTCTGCACGCCCGTGCCCCGCCGGGGCAGCGCGCCCGGAGAGCGAGGACTGGGACTACGCGGTCGCCACCAGGCCCGCAGCAGCCAGGCTGGGGTCTCCCGAAGAGAACCCCTCCGCTCGCACGAACGTCCCGGACTCACGGACCCCCATCCGCCCCCAAAAGGCTGCCCAGGCCTTAAATTTAAAATGCCAACAATAAGCTTAATTTTTTTTCCTGCCGAGCAGTGCTGCCCTCGCCCAAGTCAACTGCAAGTGCGGAGTCCCGCGCTCCGCGCCTGCCCCGCGCCCCCGCCAACTCCCCCGCCCGCGCGCGCCCGGCGCAGCGCTGCTCCCCAGCCTAGCGTGGGGCCAGGGCGCCATCTACGGGCGCTGCGCGGCTCCGGGCGCCGCAGCCTCCGCCTCCCGCTCGCGTTCCAGAGCCCGCTCCTCCTCCCGCCGCCACCCACGCTCGCCCCGCGCGGGCTCCGCCAGGCCTGCCACTTACCGCAATTACGCGACGCTCCCCGTGCCGTTTTGCTTATGAAACATGGATTGCTAGTTATGCGAACTTTTAAGCGCTATATTAAAACTTTCGAAATGAAGGCGCTCTCCTGCCTCAGATTTTTAGGCACGATTAAAAGATATGAAATGTAAAGATAATGCAATTTGATTTGTTAGTCTAACTCTGCGATTTGAGACTTGATGTCCCCAAAGACCAGGCGAGTTTTCCCCTTTATTTATTTTTATTAAAACATCAATCTACGCTGGAGCTGGGTGAACTCGGTTTCACCTGGAGAACATAAAATTCTCCATACCAGAGAAATAAGCACCTTTCATAAATCAGCGGTATTCCTGACACATCGATCAATTTTTGGTTGTTAATCCGAAAGGAGGAGTTTTAATTGCTTCCTGCGTTCTCTTCCAGGCACCTCGGCGTTTCGACCCTTCCCTCCCTCCCTCCAAGGGTCTCACTTTTGTATGGAGGGGAGGGGCGGAGATTGAAAAAATCCCTGGTCCTCCCACTAAAGCCTCGGACCCCCCAGTCTCCGCCTGCGCCCGTGCGCGCCTCCCGGGCCCCGAGGGCCCTCTGTCGGCGCTCACCTCCCTGCTGTCGGGCCAGGAGGAGCGCAGGCAGAGCCCCCCGGAGCCCGCGGGGCTGCCCAGGTAGTGCTCGCCGGCCGCCAAAACGCTGCCAGGACGCGGCGCAAAAGTTCACTGCGAGGCCAGGCCCGGAGCGCAGCCCAAGGTCCCGGGCTCCCGCAGCCCCAACCCCACCGCGCGCGCCTCCGCGGCAACCCCCGACCGCGCCCCCGCAGGCGAGCAGAAGGCACCCCCGCGGGGGGTGGCGCAGTCCGCGCGGCCTTGCCCCCCTGCGCCCAGCGTCCGGCCCGCGGCGCCTACCTCAACTTTGGTGGCCGGTGGCCTCTGGGGGCCGCAGGCTGGGGCGGGGAGCCCCCGACGGGACCGCAAGCCGTCCCCGCGCGCTTACCTGCGCCNAGGGCGGCCCCGCGGCTGCCCGCCGCCGTGCCCCCGGGCCGCAGCTGCGCCCCGCTCTCGCCACCCTGGGGAGGGACCTCCAGGGCGCCCCCCTGAGCCGGGCGCGGGGCCCCCACGGGGAGGCCTTTCCCTAGGACCGGAGCCCCGGTCCATCCTCCATGGCCCAATGGCTTTGGTGACCCCTGGCCAAGAGAGCGCGCCAAACCCGGGGGGTTGCCCCCCGCGCCCCCCCACCCCCGCGTAGACACCTGCCCAGAAGCGCGTGTCTTAGGCTCTGGGTGGCCCGAAGCCGTCGGTGTAGATTCGGGCACTCTCCCAAACAGAGGATTCCCCTGGGCCTTTTTGGTAATGCTGGGTGAGGGGACAGCGTCTGTGGAGTCTGGCTGCTAATAATCTAGTGGAAAGCGCTCAACTGCCAGGCAGTTAGAATAAAATGGGGCGAGGCAAGAGCTCTGGGCGGAGAGAAGGGCTGGGATTCTTCCCGTAAGGCCACTAGGCAAAAGAACAGATACCTGGTCCTTCGAGATGAGCGGCAGCTGATGTGCTTCCGCTGCCCCAGGAGAGAATGAGGATAAGCGGCCTTGACCACCCCACTCCTGCCTTTGGTGTCACCCAGGAAATGACCAGATGTGGGACCTTTGCCATTAACATCTGGAGCAGCTGCTGAAGGCAAAAGCAGGGTCCAGCAGCGTGGCCGCGTCCCTGACCTGCTGGCCTGCCCTTGGGTTGGAAGAAGTGGAATTTTAACCAAGGTGGCTGGCTCCAGGCCCTGTGCCCCTACCCAGTGACTGCTTATTTTTCTAGGATGTCCCTTTGCTGAGAACCTAGTACTATCTCCTAATTCTTATCTACCTGCTTCCCCAAGACCTAAGTGCAGCGTAGATACTTGGATAAAGACGACTTCCACGTAGCCAAGGTTTATCTTTAAAACAGTGCGCCAGGATTGGACTCTCGCCATCAACCATGTATTGCTTTTTCTCGCCTGTTTCTTGCTCCTAGATTTGTTTTGTTCTCTTTATTTCAACCTTTTGTAGTGAAAGTTGAATGTGCTGAATCATGAAATCTTACTGGAAGCAAAAAGTTATTTTTGGCCATTTATTTAGTAAAAAGCACTCTAGAGAATGCAACCCAGAAATGTACTTTATTATGATAGCTTAATGTAAGAAAAGAACTAAATAAGGAATATTTCCCCTTTGTCATCTTCACTTGGGAATCATTTTTAATGTGAGCCAGCATGAAATCATTTAAGCAATATGCAATATTTTAAAATATAAAATTACCCATGTTTTTAATAGCAGCTCATATGTAATGAATGTTATGTGCTGGGCACCCAAGATAGGCACAAGCTTGGGAAAGTTAAAGGACATGTTCTGGCCACACTGCCAGCAAGGTGGGAACCCAACCCCAGTGCTGGACTCCAGAACTCCAGCCATTACGTGGTTCAGCCACGTGTGGCTTCAGAGGCAAAGAATGGGGAGGTTCAATATCTTAAAGTCACTTTGCATGCATGGAGTGCTGAAATGGCCTTTGATAAGTGTGCCCAGATGGGATGTGGAATGACAAGAAAGAGGCCAAGGGGGGGGGGTTGGATCCCTCTATGTCGGTTTGCTGACCCTTCCTTCTCCAGCTGTCCTCCTCTGCAATCTTACCTGCCCCCCACGGTCCCATCCTGGGCCTCCTTCCTCCAAATGCTCCTAGAGAACGCAGGCCTGCCCTTACTCTTGGTAGAGCCTTGAGGATTTTTTTTTTTTTTACGAGAATGAGAAATGAATGAAGAACATTTAGTTATGTAGGTAATTGTTCCTGATCGGAGGCCTGGGAGAGGAATGGCACAGGTCACATAAGTTCATGAAGGAAATGGTATAACCAGATGGGACAGTTTGAGAAAACCCATCACTTTTACGGGAAAGAGCTTGGCCGTTGACAGGAGAACTGTGACCTCAGCTTCATATACAAATAACAGCACAGAGTTTTCCTTAAGTAGGAAGACGCACTGACTTTCTCGGTGCCTCACTTACGGGAGACAATGACTGCTGCCCCCTTCGCTGCCCTCCTTTGTCCCACAAATATCGAGGTAGGCTGGGTCAGGCCGTGCTCAGTGGTGAGCAAGGCTCTGCTCTCGTAGTGCGTGAGGTAAGCCCGTGGAGTTCGAGGACTCAGCTCTGAGATGTTTGCAGCAGGAAAGGCTTCAGTACATCTAACAGGCACAGAAAAATCAATGTCCGTCTCATCATCTGTCATCGTCCACGTGTGTGTGCTCTGTCACTGGCCTCTGTACCCAGAAACAAATTCACAATCATCAATAGTCGAACCTGTTTCAATATTTACTCCTCTCTCTCTTTGTCCGTAAGAAGCAAGGGGCCTTGTGGCTCCTATAAGCAGCCAACGTTTTCAGTGTGAGACAAGGTGGGCACACGCCAAATGAGCACCAGCCCAAGGGTGCAGAGGGAAGGGGCCCCACTGCAGAAATTCGGCAGAGGCAAAACTTGGTCACCTAATCCAGAAGTCAGAGCTTAATCCCGGGCATTTTCAGAGGACAAAAGTTTTTAGCAATTGTTTACTTTATTTGCTGACCTATTGGTCTGGTATGAAACACATCCGTACGCAGGTTCCCCCTGTGGGAAACTCCTGCCCTTGGGACCCACCCATTCTCTTCGTCTGGCTGATGAGTTCTTAGCATGGAGCTGGACACGGTGTGTGGGATCAGCAAATAATTTTTGAATTAATACAGATGCGATTCAACCTTAGAGACTTGGTATTGTGGAAAGTTTCAAACACACACCCAAGCTGATAGACCTCAGGAAGACAAAAGTGGCTCTTTTGCTCAGAACGTTGTGGTCCCTCCGCATCTTTCCTGCCTGTAAGGAAAAAAAATATTTTAATTAAAAGGGCAGCTGATTTGTCAAATATGCAGTGATCTGCTCTGTGACATTTTTGCTCGTGTGTCCCAGTGGACTTACCTGAGTGAGAGTAACAAAGGAAATCACCCACTGTCCACAGAAGACGGGCAGGAAAAGGCCATCTGTGGGAGTCGGCTGGGAAGTGAGACCCGTCGGCCTGGGCACTGGTGAGCAGCTGCCCACATGGGAGCGATGGGAACAGCTTCCCAGGGCCTTTTCTGTTGGCCCAGGGATGGTGGTTTCAGGAGGAGGCGCACTCCTCCAGTTTGTGGAGACGGCAGACTGCTTTCCCGAGACTAGATTCAAGCAACCCAATTCAAGACTCTTTTCAAGGTGTGAAGGGAGGCACTGAGGGTGACCCTGCGAGACACCTGGGGCCTCCGTAGTCTCAGGTGGCTAATGTGTGAGAGTCCCACCCCCACCAGGGTCACCTCGGCTGCCAGGTAGGCAGTTGGCTTTGCAGCCTTAGTGTTGCGGAACCCATCAGACGGGCTTCCGCCTGGTGCCTCACGGTTCTCCCGCCCAAGGTGAGGGAGCGGGGCTTTCAGATTCCTGCAGCCAGCCTTCCTGGCTAAAGGGCTGCCTGTGGAGACATAACTTCCCTGGCCCTTCCAGCCTGCACGGCCTGTAGCAAAGCTTCGTATTTTACGATGTGGAGTCCACTGCAAAATCTATTTGGTAAAGAAGGTCAGATGCTCAACACCTGGGAAAGGAACAGGATTTCCAATATCCAGTGACCGTGCAGATTGGAGAGGCAGAGGCAAGCAGTGTTCTGGCCTTCTTTGCCCATGCCCATTAAGACGAGAGAACAAGTCATGCACCGTGACTCACAGAAAATGACATCAGCGTTCTGTTAAGGAACCAGTCAAGCCCACCCAGACGCCTGACCTACAGAACTGTGCGATAGGAAATGGGTGTTGTTTTAAGCCACTAAATTTGTGGCAATTTATGACAGCAACAAGAGACAAGGAAGGCATCCCCCTTGCCGCCTGGAGCCGATGCTCCTGGGTTACACTGTGTGTCAGTCGTTTTGGCCGTGGTGGTGCTGCCAGCCTTCCCCAGTGCAGTCACGTAAACAGCAGCCACGCTTCCTCCCGTGGGCACCTGCAGGTCGGCGGGGGCAGCTGTGCTGACCTGGGCCCACTGGTTGTACATGGCTACGTGTGGCTTCAGACCGCAAGGTCTGTTCAGGTCAGCTCTGCATGTTTCTCATCTTCTGGAACCAGCCAGCCCTGGGCATGTGCTGCTCATGGTGATGGCAGCAGCTCAGGGGGACAAGCACATTCAAGACTCTTCTTGTGTCCCATGGACCCACACAAGGCATGTGGCCCCGCTAACATCCCATGACAAAGGGTGTAGCTATGGAAGGGGAAGAATTGGGACAGGAACTGGCAAAAGAACTCAGAAGTGTGTGTGGACCCCCTTTGGTGCTGCAGCCCTGAGAAGGACAGGCACATTCTCCTGGATCCTGGGCTCCGTGGTCCTTCATCCCACATCCTCCAGAAGCCATACAAAGCCAGCTCTGGCCTTCAGAGGGGCCTACCTCCCAAATGTGGCTTGATCTCCAGAGACGGAGGCCCCTGGTTCTGTCCTGCCTGGTCTCCTACCTCCTCTTGCTGCCCGTGACTTCACCCCAGACTTTACTCCTGCACCTTCCCTGGAGAGGCCGCATTCCAGCTGCTAGGCATGCCCCACGAAAGAGAGAAGGACCAGCAAGTGGGCTCGGGGCCAAGGCAGGATGCCCTGCAATGATGGGTGCCAGAGTAAGCCTGCAGAGCAAAGAATTTGGCCTCCAAAGAAAGGTCTGGACTTTGTCTTGGTGACAGGACAAAGTGATAGGAGTGTCTTTGTTACTCATAAACCCCCACCACATCTGATAGTTTGTGCTAATGGGATGACAAAGGAAGGTGCTGGCTGTGCCAGAAAAAGCGGCCATGTGATTAGAGGGTGAGGGCTACAGGCCACAGGGTGTCAGCCCAACCTCTTGGGGGAGGGGAGCTGGAGCTTCAGTTCAACCCCGTGGGCCAATCAATCAGTGGTGCAGACCTACGTAATGAAGCCTCAATAACAGCTCTGGACCCTGAACGCGATGGGCTTCCCCGGTTGGCAGTACTCAGTGCTTGTTGTCACAATTGGGACCAGAGAAGGAACACTGTCCAGCACTCCATAGAGAAAGGAAGACCAAAGCTCTGTGTTTGGATGCCTTCCAGATTCCGTTGTATGCTTCTCCCCCTTTGGCTGGTTCTGCTTTGATGCTTTGCCTGTAATAACTACGGGTGTGATTGAGGTCACCATCAAATGCGTGGTATCACTGGCCATATGCCCTCCCCCCCCCCCCCCCCCCCCCCGCCCCGATCATGATCCAGGTGGGAGCCTAGACTATCTCAGCAGAACTGCAGATGGACTGGCTTGTTTTCTGGAGGGGCTCTCTGGCTCCAAGTGGGCCACAGGCTGCAGCAGACCTGGTCTGGAGGTCTGGAGGCCAGATGGACACTGCCAGTACCTGGGGAAAAGGATACCAGCTGCCGAGCCTTGGAGTGGGGAGGAGATGCACATTGGCCCTGTCAGGATGCTATGGATGATGAAGAGGTTGCAAAGGTCAAGAGGAAAGAGCCCCAGCACTCACCCCCATCTGTCCCCACTGCTCATTGGAGAACAGCTCCCCACGGGCCCTGTGTGTCTTATGCTTACTGCCTCCAACCCCCAGCACCTAGCACAGTGCTGACCACCTCCAATTCATATACCTTCAATTTAGCAACTCCTGCTTACCTTAAAAATCCCAGAGAGAGTTCAGATTGGTCTGGGTTGGCTCACATAACCCGTCACAAACCAAGTACCGTGATGCCAAGAGGATGGGGTCCATTGCTAGGTCAGCATGCATCCCAAAACTGCCTGGTGAGGAGTGGACCCAAAGAAAAGGATGCAGGGCAACGAGATGCGTCTACCACAGCCACCCGGGGGGCTTGGCCCTTGATGAGCCTTGAGATATCTTTCAATACAATTCTGTTATTCCGTTGCGTCTACCACAGCCACCCGGGGGGCTTGGCCCTTGATGAGCCTTGAGATATCTTTCAATACAATTCTGTTATTCAGTTCTGACTACAGCAGCTGCTATGGTGGCATTTTTGTTTGTATTTCTAGGAGAGACTCTCCCCTGCATACTGGTGTGGCCCTGTCTCTCCATGGAGCGTGAGTGGAGGTGATATGTGTATTTTCTGGGTTGAGCTTTTAAGATGATGTACGCCTTCTCCAGTCTCTTCAACCTTCCCCTCGCTGGAATCCAAAGTCTCCATGGCTCAGGGGATAGCAGAGCCTAGCTGGAAGGAGCCTAGGCCCCTAGGTCACCACAGGGAAGAAGTTTCCCCACCAAGCAAACCTTCGCTGGACTGTTTGGTGAGTGAGCAGTAAACTCTTTTCAGCTGCTGAAATTTTGGAGCTAAGTCATTTACAGCGACTAACCCATGCGATGTTCATGGCGACCAGCTTTAAACGGCCTAGAGAAAAGGTGCTGCCCCGGGCCAGAAAACCATGTCCTGCAAACCGTAATGGCTGTCTGTACGCTGCGGTGATCCTGCATGTGACAGTACAGTGGCCCCGATCCATGGGGTGTAAGGACAGACTCAGAGCCTACTAGGGGTGGCAGCACAAAGAACAGCAGCTTATTTTTAGAAGTGGAAATTTTTATTGTTTACTTAAAATTACGAATAGTACCTGCTTATAATAAATAATTTGGAAATTACAGGAAAGAAGGGAGATAAAAAAATGAGTCACTGGTTAACTTTTTGGAGTATTTCCATCCAGTCTTTTCAAAAAGACATTCGGAGATACATGCTCATCTATAACCACGTGCATTTTGTGCACCTAAATTTTTTTCTTAAAAAATAGTAATAATAAGAGATTTCTGCTTCTGGGAAAATGGAGTAGAATTAATTTCTTTCTTTTCCTCCTGCTAGGTACAACTAAAAACCCTGGACCTTATATGTAAAATATACATGAGAAGACTGAAAAGTGTCAAGGAGAAGAAAGACCAGCTAGGGGTCTTGAGACCAGGGAACTACATAATGGTGATTCTCCTGGGTTTTCTTTTTGCCTCATACATCCCAGACTTGGAGCTGATGATGTTGTCAGTCTAGAAGTGTCAGTGGTACAGAGCTTGAAAAAAAAAGAAAAATCCCTGCTCTCTCTAGCCAAAGGGCTGGGAAAGGAGCACCCTAGTAAGACAGAGAACTTTTAGGGGCGCCTGGGTGGCTCAGTCGTTAAGCGTCTGCCTTCAGCTCAGGTCATGATCACAGGGTCCTAAGATCAAGCCCCGCATCGGGCTCCCTGCTCCACTGGAAGACTGCTTCTTCCTCTCCCACTCCCCCTGCTGTGTTCCCTCTCTCACTGCCTCTCTCTCTGTCAAATAAATAAAATCTTTAAAAAAATAAAAGAGAGAAAGAGAGAACTTTTAGACTATATTTGCTCTATTCCAACCAAATACAGAAAACCTGTGGCCCAACCCCACTCGTGCCAGTAAAGACCAAGTGGGGAGCCTAGACTCCTATCATCAGGAGTCTGTAAGGAGGTGCCCCAACAGAGTGGTGTCAGAGAAGGCCTAGTGGGGATTCAGAGCTTTCATTAATACCCAACAGTAACGAGGCTATGCCTGCTCCCCATGGTGTCAGTAGAAGCCATGTGGGGAGCAGGAATGAGGCACTCCCACCCAGCCAGGGAGGTCGTAGTGGACAGGCAGAACTCCCACCCCTATCCAGCAGTAATGAGGAGTTCCCCCCACTGGCTCTGAATGGAGGCTGAGCGGGAAACAAGGAGTTCTACCCCATACCTGGTAGCAATGAGGTGATACTTCCCCTTTCCCCTGCCAGAGCAATGCCAGAGAAAGCCAACTGGAACAGAAAGTTTGAATAAGATTCTTAGAACATAATAACAAAATGTCCACATTTCAACTGAAAGTTACTTGTTATACTAAGAACCAGGAATTTTTCAAACTGAATGAAGAAAGACCACCATTAGATGCCAACACTGAGATATGGACATGTTAGAATTACCTGACAGATATTTTAAAGCAGCCATCATAAGAATGCTTTAACAAGCAATTATAAATACACTTGAAACAAACGAAAAAGATGGAAAGTATCAGGAAATAAAATAGAAGGATTCATCAGAGAAATAGAAGCTATAAAGAAGAACCAACTGGAAATTTTAAAAATGAAAATATAACAGATATAAAACATTCAGTGGAAGGGCTCTACTGTAGCATGGAGGAGTCAGAGGAAGTAATCCTTTTTTTTTTTTAAAATATTTATTCTTTTTTTTTAAAGATTTTATTTATTTATGTGACAGAGAGACAGCCAGCGAGAGAGGGAACACAAGCAGGGGGAGTGGGAGAGGAAGAAAGCAGGCTCATAGCGGAGGAGCCTGATGTGGGGCTCGATCCCAGAACGCCGGGATCACGCCCTGAGCCGAAGGCAGATGCTTAAGGAATGCGCCACCCAGGCGCCCCCAGAGGAAGTAATCCTTGACCTTGAAGATAGAACAATAAATCTACTCAATCTAAAACAGAGAAAAAAAATTTTTAAATGCACAGAGCTTCAGGGACATGTGGAATTATAACAAAAGATCTAACATTGATGTTATTGGGGTCCCAGGAGGAACAGAATGAGGACACAGCTGAAAAGTACCAGAAAAATAATGGCTGAAAATTCCCCAAATTTGTCAAAAGACACAAACCTAGATTCAACAAACTTAGTGAATCTCCAACAGGATAAACCCAAAGAACTCCACAGCAAGGCTCGACACAGTCGAACCTCTGAAAATTAAAGACTGCATATATTCATAGTATTTAAGTAGATAAAAAGCATTTGTACAGCAAAGGAAACAGTCAACAAAACTAAAAGGCAACCTACAGAATGGGAGAAGATATTTGCAAATGACATATCAGATAAAGGGCTAGTATCCAAGATCTATAAAGAACTTATCAAATTCCACACCCAAAAAAACCCCAAATAACCCAGTCAAGAAATGCAAAGAAAATATGAACAGACATTTCTCCAGAGAAGACATACAAATGGCCAACAGACACATGAAAAAATGCTTCACATCACTTGGCATCAGGAAAACACACAAGTCAGAAAACAACAGGTGTTGGTGAGGATGTAGAGAAAGGGGAACCCTCTTACACTGTTGGTGGGAATGCAAGCTGGTGCAGCCACTCTGGAAAATGGTATGGAGTTTCCTCAAGAAGTTGAAAACAGAGCTACCCTACAACCCAGCAATTGCATTACTGGGTATTTACCCCAAAGATACAAATGGAGGGATCTGAAGGGGCACCTGCATCCCAATGTTCATAGCAGCAATGTCCACAATAACCAAACTGTGTAAAGAGCTGAGATGTCCATCGACAGATGAATGGATAAAGAAGATGTGGTTCATATACACAATGGAATATTACTCAGCCATCAGGAAGGATGAATATTTACCTTTCATAGATGTAGATAGAACTGAAGAGTATTATGCTGAATGAAATAAGTCAATCAGATAAAGACAATTATGGCATGGTTTCACTCATATGTGGAATATAGGAAACGGCACAGAGGATCAGAGAGGAAGGGAGGGAAAACTGAGTGGGAAGTCATCAAAGAGGAAGAAAAACCATGAGAGACTCTTAACTATAGGAAACAAACAGGGTTGCTGGAGGGGAGGTGGGCAGGGGGAATGGGGTAATTAGGTGATGGACATTAAGGAGGGCACATGATGTGATGAGCACTGGGTGTTATACGCAACTGATAAATTGTTAATGTTGGTTAATCAAATCAGAATTTAAAAAATAGGATGCCTGCAGCAGTTAGGCGTCTGCCTTCGGCTCAGGGCGTGATCCCGGCGTTGTGGGGTCAAGCCCCACGTCAGGCTCTTCTGCCATGAGCCTGCTTCTTCCTCTCCCACTCCCCCTGCTTGTGTTCCCTCTCTCGCTGGCTGTCTCTATCTCTGTTGAATAAATAAATAAAATCTTTAAAAAAATAAATAATAAATAAAAAATAGGGTGCCTGGGTGGCTCAGTCATTAAGCGTCTGCCTTCAGCTCAGATCATGAGGTCCTGGGATTGAGCCCTGAGTCGGGCTCCCTGCTCAATGGGAAGCCTGCTTCTCCCTCTCCCACTCACCCTGCTTGTGTTCCCTCTCTCAGTCAAATGAATAAATAAAATCTTTTCAAAAAATTAAATTAAAAAGTAATTTTTAAAAATGTGTTCCAGTAACCTACAGGAAGAGAGAAGATATAAAAAAAGAAATAAAAAGCTGAGGGATTAAATTGAAAACAAAACGTAAATTGACAGACTCAAGCCCCAACATATAATAAACTACATTAAATGTAAATGCTCTAAATACACCAATAAAAAGATTGACATTATTAGAGTGGATTAAAAAAATATGACTCAGTAATACACTATCTGCACGAAACTCATATCAAAGGAGTAATGATACAGGCAGGTTGAAAGTAAAAGGATAGAAAACTCTTAAAAAAGCAGAATTTTTTCACTGAAGTCAGATAAAGTAGACCTCAGAGCAAAGAAAATTACCAGAGACAGAGAGGGACATTATATAATGACAAAAGAAGACATAGCCATGCCAGATGTGTTTGCACCAAAAGCAACCAAAAATAGGTGAAGCCAAGAGTGATAGAACTGAGAAGAAAAATAGAAAAAAGCCCTACAATTATATTGGGAGATTTTCTCAACAGTTGTTGGAACTCTTACAAAACCAGCAAAAACCCAGAACTCAATCACACCATTAACCAAGAATTTAGTCCAGTTAGGATCTAACTGACATTTATAGAACGTTTCATGAAACAATGACGTTATGCACATTCTTTCCAAATATCCAAGAAACATATGCCAAGATAGGACATATAGTCTAGGACATAAAAACAGATCTCTACAAATTAAAAAGAATCAAAATCATACAGAATGTGTTGTCTGACCACAATGGAATCAATCGAGTGTCCAGTAACAGAAGAATCTTCAAACACTTGGAAATTAAAGAAGGCACTTCTAAATAATCCCATGAGCCAAGGAAGTCTTGAGTGAAATAAAAAAGAAGAAATGAACTGAGTGAAGACAAAAAGACAACATATCAAAATTTGGGGACACGGTTAATGCAGTGCTGAGAGGAAAAGGCATAGCATTAAATGCATAGAGAATAATGCTTTTTCACAGGCAACTAAGTCTCACCCGTTATACAAAAGTTAATTCAAAATGGATCATGGCCTTCATGTGAAATGTAGAACTACAAAACTTTAAGAAAAAAAAAAGGAAAAAATCTTGGGGTTCTGTGGCTCATCAAAGAAGTCTTAGACTTGACACAAAAACACAATCCATAATAGCAAACATGGATAAACTGGGCTTAGTCAAAGTATGTTGGGAAAGGCAGTCTCCCACTTGTAGTCTTTTGATCCCTGCTCTCAGCTGCATAAGCAGGGGCACTGGGCCTGGAACATTTCCTTATCAAGAGGTTAAGAGCCCACTCCACCTGTGCTGGACGTGTCACCTTGTGTAGATAGTTTTCCTTGTTTCAGACTCAATGTGTCCTTCTCTGTTCTGCTTAGGCGTGTGCATCAAACAGCACCTGGCCAACCCTACTGTTACATCTGTCACCTGCAGGGAGGGGTGCACGCAGGCCCAGGGCCCTATACCACCTGCCATGAGGAGCCTGCTGGCCATGGTGGGGAGGCGCTGATGCCCACCACTGATGCAGAGTTTGCTAAGTCTCATCTCAGTGTGAGGAAAGCTTTGTTTCATCCTGTGCTTGACTGTGTTGTCTTTTCCTCGGCACCTCTGATACCAGGATGCGGTGGGCAGAAGTGCTCAGACTTCTATTCCTGGTGGTAGGCAACAGATGTCACTGGCTTGATGAAAAGACAAAAAACACTTTGTTTAAACAACTACCTGTTGAAAAACATCCAGGGCGTTTCCTGTTTGGGGCTAGTATATGAATAAAGTTGCTACAAACATTCGTGTACAGGTTTTTGTGTGAACATAACTTTTTGCTTTGCAAAAGATCCTGGTGAGAAGATGCAAAGATAAGCTACGGACTAGGAGAAAATATTTGTAAATTGAAAATCTGACAGAGGACTAGTATCTAGACTACATAAGGATCTCTCAAAATTCAACAGTAAGAACACAAATAATCTAATTAGGAGATGAACTGATGACATGAAGAACCATCTCAGTAGAATGTACGCAGATGACAATTCATCCCATAAAAAGATAAGAAACATACTCATTAAAAAAATGCAGATTAAAGTCACAGTGAGATCCCATTACACTCCTATCAAAATGACTAAAACAAAAAAATAGTGCCCCCACCAAATGCTGATGCAGACGTGGGAAAATGGATCCTTCATGCACTGCTGGCAGGAATACAAAATGGCGCAGCCAAGTAAACACGCAACCACTATACCATGTGGCGATTGCACCCCTGGGCATTATCCTGGAGAAACAGAAACTTACATACACACCAAAAATCTGTATGCAACGTTTGTAGCCACTTTATTCATAATAGCCCAGATGTCCCTCAACAGGCAGGTGCTTGGACCAGCTGTAGCCCATCCACACATGGGTGCTGCTTAGCAATGGAAAAGAAGGAACTGTCCGTCCACGCAACAACCTGGATGGATCTCCAGAGCATTCTGCTAAGTGAAAACCATCCCCAAGTTTACACACCAGATGATTCCATTTTCATGGCATTGTCGAAATGACAGAACCATAGAAATAGGTACCACATGAGTGGTCCCCAGGGTCAGGGCGGGGTGGAGGCGGGAGAGCAGCGTGGCTGGCTGTCTAGGGTGATGGGAGGGAGCCTGGTGGTGGAAATGCTCTGTGCCCATGCTCCATCAGCACTGAGCCCCCGACAACGACGTTGTTGGGGATGCTACCATTGGGGGAGACTGGGTAAAGGGAACATGGGCTCTGTGTTATCTCTCACACCTGTCTGTGCATCTACGATAATCTCAACATTAGAAATTGAGTTGGAAAGTAACAAGAATAGGCAATGCTTTCTGAGCACTTGCTGTGTGCCGGGCATCACCTCTAGCTCCCACTGGAGCCCTGCAGGGTGGGCGTTACTGTCACCCCATTTTACAGAGAAGGAAGTGAAGCTCAGCGAGAATGGACAGCTCTCCCAGGGCCATCGGCTAATGGGTGGAAGCTGGCATTCAGACACAGGAAGCAGAACTGACTTGCTCGCCACCATCTCCACAGTCACTGCCCCCTCAGCCTCCCTCTGGCCTTCCCTCTGGGCCCCATGTAGGGTGTCCCCCCTCCCTAACCCTGCTCCTGGGCTGCCCACAGAATCTCACTCTGTGTCTGTCCACTGCGCTCAGTGACCCGCGTCTTACTCTCACGGAGGCAGATGCACTCTGCGTCCCCAACACCCCTCAGCTCTTCTAAAGGCAAGTCCCCTTCCCTGGGACGACTCTGACCATGGGCTGCCTCAGCCTGCACTTGGGACAGACCACAGGAGCTGGACAGTAACACCCCAGAAGTGGCTTTGGCAGGCCCATATTGGTGGGTAGACCCCCGGCTTCATCGTGAGGGTCCCAGACAGAATGAACTGCGTGGCCCATTGTGGTGACCTGCGCACTCCCAGGTCCTGCACGGAGGCGCTGCCCTTTCCTGGCTCGCTTACCCACTCCGCTCTGGCGCATCCTGGGATCGCCTCCCAAGCAAACGGTGTCTCAGGGTCCATGTGTGCGGGACTGCCCTGAGATGCTCTCTGGGAGAGTCTGTGCCACACTCCACACCTGCCAGGCACGTCCCGGGCTGCAAGGCTCCCTACATGAGTGTTCTGGGGCTGCCCGAACACATGACCACACACTGGGTGGCTTAAAGCAACACAAATCTATTTTCTCGCAGTCTGGAGGCCAGACTCCGGCATCAGTATCACTGGGCTGAAGTCACAGTGTCAGCTGGGCTGCCCCTCCGGACGCTCCAGGAAAGGACCTGCTTCTTGCCTCCTCCAGCGTCTCTCCATTTAGAGTCTGTCTGTCTTCTCCGCTGGGACATGACCCATGATAGGGAGACAAGGTTGTCCTCGGTCTAAGATGCTGCATAGCATATAACAGACACT
Source organism: Ailuropoda melanoleuca (assembly GCF_002007445.2). NCBI lineage: Eukaryota > Metazoa > Chordata > Mammalia > Carnivora > Ursidae > Ailuropoda > Ailuropoda melanoleuca. Next base: position 127,967,189 of record NC_048223.1, read on the forward strand.
TAATAAAATCCATTGACCTTTTCATTCAATGTTTTGTGGGCATTTTGATAATTCAGCCCATTAATATGTTAATGTTCACCCAATTCCTGGTGACACGGATGGGTTATCAGTGAGCGCACCGGCTGGGCCTGGTGTTCCAGGCTGCACACAAAACTGCGAGGGGAGCTTTGCTCGAGAATCGCCGACCGCACCACTCTGCTTCCTTCCTTGGCCTGGATTTCCAGGAAGGCAATTCTTGGCCTGAAGGGCTTTTGGCTCAAACCAGGAGCAACTCCTTCACTGGCTCAGCCCAGGATAGAAAGAGACGGCCTTCTGGCCTGAGCCTCTGACCCTAATGCCATTGGGCTGTCGTTCCTCTGGCCCAGCAGGAAGGATGAGAGCTCCTGCGTCTCAGCCCCGCTCCACCTGAGCAGTGCCCTGCAGTGTGGCCCTGAGGAGCGCGTCCAGGGACACTGCAGCTCTGAGGGTGATGGCCCCCGTCCCCTTGCGAGGATGCGGGCTGCCGCTTTGAGGGTGAGACTCAGGTGGCCCACAGGCCTCGACCGTGGCTGCCCCCAAGGCTGTTGGACCCAGGCATGCTGGCCCTTTGGCCCTCTCTGCAAGCTGCTGTCCCCCTTCACCCTCACACCCAGTGTCCAGCAACCCTGAGGCCAAGTCCCTGATGCCTGAAGTTTGTCCCAAGCCTATGGTTGGGCTATTGAGATTCTTTTTTAATTGCGGTAGACTTCACGTAACAGAAAGTTAACCATCTTAACCTTTTAAAACATACAATTCAGTGTATTTATAAAGTCAGCACATTCACAATGTTGTGCGACCACTCGGTCCATCTGGTTCCAAGCACCCCAGAAGGAAACCCTGAGCCCACGGAACCACTGCCCCCCATCCTCCTTTTACAGTAATGACACAGGAAAGCTGCCAGGCTGGGGTGGCTGTCAGGCCTCCGTCGCCCACGCCAGCCGGAGTCCAGCTCTCGAACCCAAGAAGATGAAACTTGCAAACAACCAACCACAAGCGGCCAGCCAGGCTCTCCCAGAGAAGGAACTGCTTCCACTACGGCCAATCCAATCCTCCCCTTGCTTCGCTTCCCCCCCGCATCTCTACAGAAGCCCCTCCTGAGTTCCTGTCGGGGGAGAGCTCCCAAACACTTTCAGTTTGCTGCTTCCCACTGTGAATCCACGTTGGCTCAGACAAACCCCTGAAAGGCTGCACTGGGCCTCATTTTACCTGTCCACGCCCCTCCCATCGGTGCCTCATCAAGGCCAATCTGCTTTCTCTGTGGATTTACCCGTTCTGGATGCTTCACATAAATGAGATCCTCCACTATGTACCGGTGGTGTCTTGCTTCTTCCCTGAACATCATGTTTTCAAAGCTCATCCACATCGTGGCCTGGATCAGGGATTCATCCCTTTGATGGCTGAGTACTGTTCCAGGGTGTAGACTGTGGCCCCCACCTGTGAGGGCCCCATCCTCCTCTTAGGAGACAGGAGACTCAGCTCAGGCCCTGAGCCTGCTGGGAAGGTGCTGTCGCCAATGTGACACCCTGGGGAAGACGCAAGACAAGTTTTCTTCATTCGAACAGAAACAGCTGTCAGACAGGCTCACGAACACATGCCCACCTAGGACACCTCCCCTGGCGCATGGAGGAGTGAAGGTTATGGCCATTGTCAAAGAAACCACAAGCCCAGGGTTTGTCCCTGGCCTGGGGCTGGCTCCCCTCCTGCCATGAGCCCTGCCAGCCTCTCCCTGTGATCCTGATCGGGGACACTGCCTTCACCTGGGGACAGGTGGGGAGAGGAGCAGTTTTCCTGCCAAGAGGCGGTGGCCACACATCTGAGCTGGGACCCCCAGGGCATCAGTCTGTCCAGAAGCCCCATGACTGGCTAAGAGGTGGGCACATCTGCCCTCTGTGGAGGAGAGGCTGGTACAGGAAGGAGGCCAGCTGTGCAGGCTGTCCTGTCGGGCATGCCAGGCACTGTCAGCACCTGGCTCAGACTTTCAGGCCCAGGCTGGATTCTGAGGCTGGGCTGGCCTCCAGACACCTGTGGTGGGCAGCACCGAGCCAGTCAGCTTCGCTGCCTGCAGAGACAGGGCTGGGGCATGGCCCTCCACTGATGTGTGGGAATTTCCTGTCTGCTCTTCGGCCAGGCGTGGCTTCCACCACAAGGCAAGGTGTCCAGCCCACATCCAGATCCCAGGGGGTGACCGGATCCAGTGACACGCCCATGCAAACATGATCCTGACTTCACAGCTGTATATGTCATGTCATGGGCTTGACTTCATGGTCTGAGCTCCTCCTTTGTAACAGGCTTTGTTAATCAATCATGGATGGCTGGCATGCCTTTAGAACTAGGGTGCCAGACTGCTGACTCTCATTCTGTGGGTGCCTGTGCTAGGGTGCTGAGAGCAGGTGAGGGGTGGGGTGAAAGAAGGGGGTCCTACACAGAAGAGCTTCACACAGATACAAACAAAAACAAAAACAAAATAAAAAAACCAACCAACCAAACAAACAAAAACACTAGTTTCCTCGAAATTTACAACTCTCCTTTTACCACAAACAGTACCTCCTTCCCACCTCTCCTGGGAACTGCCAGCCTATCAGCCATTCACACCTTAGTATGAAATTATTTACCCTATACACAGCTTCTCTCCCGGCATGGAAGTCAAAGCAACCTGCACTCATATTTCAGGCCCACCCAACCCTGTTGGTCCTATGAGATCCTGATTCCTCCACCCAGAAAGGAGACTCAGACTCAGTACCAGCCTTGTGGAATAATATATCAAGGATTAAAGAGAGATCTCTGGAGCATTTAGAGAAGGAAAAGACAAGTTAACCATAGAGAAATGAGGATACAGTTGGCAACAAGCTCATCAGTCACAATAAATGCCAGAAAACAATGGAGCTGAGCTTTAGAGTGGTGAAGAGAGTATTTTGAATTCCCAATCTATGCCCAGACAAACCAGCAATTATATTTGGGGGTGAATTTCCAGATATGCAAGTTTTAGGGAAACTTACCTCTTGCATCACCTTTTGTGCCCTTTCTGAGAAAAATTACTTGAGGATGTACTCCAATTTAGCCAACAACAGCAAAAAAAGAATTTAAGAAACAGAAAAAGCTGGGATCCAAAAAACAGTTGCATTAACCCAAGAGTGTGGTATGAAAAGGAATTCTAGTCTGAGAGCTTAGAAAGCAGCTGGTATAAATTAGCCATTCAGGATAGTGTAATGAAGAAGCTGAATGATCTTCCTAATGTGGTGAGGAAAGCATACTTATATCATCAATATGAAAACCTAAAGGCAATTAGCAATCCCAGGATAAACAAAGAGTTATAGAAGAGTGTCATGGGCCCAGATAAAACATCATGACACGATTTGAGCAACTGATAGAATGTAAAAAATACATATGCATTTTAACATTGGCTCCTGGATCATCACCCCTGCCGGCAGCTCTACCTAGCATTATAAGGTTTCACTTCCTTCCTGAGTACAGAAAGGAATAATATTTATGAAGTCATTCTATATGTTTACTAGCTTTAGAATTATACACTAAACATATTGGCATTTACAGAGCAAACACAGTTACAGATTTAGAACAGAGAATAAATGTTACAAATTCTTCCCTGGTCATTTATTGAATTGCAACTCCTCATCTCCCTTCCTTTTTTCCCCATAGCTCTTACCATCTGATACATTGTAGATTTTATTTATTGCCTTTGTTCATTGTCTGTCTCTCCAACAGAAAGTGAGCTGTGTAAGTCTAGGGACTCTGTCAGTATTGTTTGCTGCCTATAACACTGCCTGCCATTTAGCAGGTGTTCACGATGTTCAGGGGAGAAACAACATCTAAACGATCTAAATGTAAGGGAATCATTGACACAGGGTGGTGTGAGGGAAATGACACAGAGCAGAGGAGCCCTCACCTCATCACCTGACATAGAAGGGGGTGGTGAGATCGTGTTCAAGGCTGCTCACAGAAATAAGAGATCTGTGCACGATTCTAAGCCATTAACGAAAAATGGGAGAATGAAAAATAATGTAAAAAAATTAAAGTGAAAATATAGAAAGTGGAAATGACTTAAACTTCTCTATCATACAGAAAAGTCAAACAGAAATTGTTTAAAATTGACAAATGCAGAAACAGGAGTAGAAGCATTTTATTTAGAATTACGGCGGCAACAACAAGATCTGAGAACACAAACTGTTAAAATGGTTCTCTCCTGAGAGTGGTAATGCTGTGAGAAACTTTTCCTTTTTATTTAATATCAGTCTACACTGCTTTAATATTTTTGCTTTTTGTCTATTACTTTTATAATTTTAAAAAATGTGGGGGAAAAAGCCATGTACACAGACTTCAATGTCCTTGTTTCCTGTAAAAATGTCTTCACTTATTTATGACTTAGTCTTATGCCACTGGACTTTCTAGAGGGTCAACATAAAACAATGGCCATCTCAAGAGTATATCTATACTGTTTGAAAACTGCAAGAAAAGACATTATGTCTATGATGTCACCTAATGTCCCCAGTACAAGGATTCATGCCACAGACTTCTGGAATTTCACACCTGAAAAAAGTTTGTCTCAACCAGGGAAAATATCTATAACAGATATGAAGGACAAAGGGATTGACATTCTTTATACAGAGAAACTTTCTTAAATTAATAAAAAAAACTTCCTAAATACCACAATAGGGGAAAAATGGATAAAGGATACAAAGTATCTCACCAAAGAAGCAATAAAAAATAGTCAAATAAAACAGAGAATTAATATTTTTACCTCTCAGGCTTACAAAATTGAAGAAGAAAGAGGAGGAGGAGGAGAAGCAGGAGGAAGGGGAAGGGGGCCAGGAGGGGAAGAAGGAGGGGGAGGGGAAAGAGAGGGAGGAGGAGGGGGGAGGAGAACAGGAGGGGAAGGAAAAGTAGGGGGAGAAGGAGGGGAGGGGGAAGAGAGGGGAGGAGAGCCAGAGCGGGAGGAGGAGGGGAGCAGGAAGGGGAGGAAGAATGGGGGGAGGGGAGGAGGGAAGGGAAGGGAGAGGGGAGGAGAGCAGCTAATAATGCTGTGTGGGGCCCTGCCTGGGGTGTCTGACCCGATAGGCTCTGCAGTTGGAGGTGCAGCTTTCCATGGGCCACTGGATAACATGATCAAAAGTCCAGCAGTCTCACTTCTGGAATTCAGGCTAAGGACATAGTTGGGTGAGTGTGCAAAGCTGTATTTGTACCCAATGACTAGGGTCATCAATCGAAGAGAAAACAGAGACAGAGATGGGAGAGATGCAGCTGTAAGCCTGGGAACAGCAGGGAACGTCAGCTCCGCCAGGAGCTGGGACAGAGGGCACACACAGGAGGTCCACACCAGAGCCTTCAGAGGGAGGGTGGCCCTGCTGACCCGAGCTGCGAAAGGGCACGTCTCTGTTACTGGAAGCCACCAGTTTGAGGCACCTGGTCACACAGCCCCAGGAAATGAGGGCTCTTCAGCAACGGAGCTGAGGCTGAGACAGGCCGACGGTCTCAGGCTGGACGAGGGCACTCGGACGCTGGCCTGGTCCCACCAATGTCCCTGTTTCTGGGTCAGCAGGCAAGGAAGAGGACGTCTGAGCAAGGGGAGAGGGAGACGGAGTAGCAGACTCCCCTGCTCATGACCTGAGCCAAAGGCAGATGCTTCACTGATGCTCTCTTCTTACTTTCTTTTAAAAATGGGCCACTTTATACCATATTTAGAAGGCGGTGCATTTCCTCCTAGCTCTGGTGGGAGAGGCAAAATAAGACAGGCTAGCTGCGTCTAACCAGAAGGCACCAAGGGTGTGTGTCCCGGGGTGTCACCCCAGCCCAACTGACACCCAAGGGAGCCCCGAGGGCCATTTGGCAAATCTTCCAGGCTCAGAAGTGAGTACATCCCTTTGACCCTTGTCGTGGCCGTGGGAGGGTAACCTGCACGTTTCCCTTCCTGGTGAATACTTTAAGGGCCGAGTTCTAGTGTCATGGGACACTTGCTCCTCTCTCTGGGCCCTGTGGCGCCTGTGGCAGGAGGCGGGCTGACCTGGGACCCTCTGGAGGATCCGGGTTTGCCTAGACTCAGTGTGAGCAAGAGAGAACTTGGATTATTTTAAGCCACCATGATTGGGGAGTTGTTATTACTTGGCTCAGCCTGATGACCAATGGGGACAACTACACACGCATCAGTTGAGGAGTATCTCAGTCACGATCGCAGCCTGTGCACGGGGGGCCAGGTGTCTCACACCAGGCAGCGGGCGGGTGACATGATCCAGGGCGCAGCCACCAAGGTGATGGGCAGCAGGCCCTTCAGAGCCACTGTGTGGTGCCCAAGGCCACACGGCCAGGACACGCGGAGCGGCTATGTCCTGTAGCTTTTCCAGGGAAGCCAGGCTGCAGATCCCGCGTGCTTTCTGACCACCAGGTGGGCAGAACGATACACCGTGGTGGGTCAGACGTGGCACACAGGCCACCAGCTGGAACCTGAGCACTACAGAAAGGAACGTGCGTGTCTCAAGGGGCGCTCCGGGGCCAGGAGGAAGGATAGGCTCCCCCTGCATGTAGCAGCACGGTAGCGCATCCCCGAGCTGCAGGACCGTAGCGGCCCATCTAAAGCAGACGCACAGACAGAGAAGTGTGGGTGTTTGCACATAAATGGTGCATCGACAAACTGGTCTCTCCATACGATGGGATATTATTCAGCCACAGAAAGGAGTGAAGCCCTGACACGCACTATAATGTGGGTGAATCCTGAAATAGGATGCTCCGTGAAAGGAGCCAGGCCCCAAAGGCCACACATTGTATGATACCGTTTACGTGAAATGTCCAGAGCAGGGAAATCTATAGACAGAAAGTCGTCAGAGAATAGTTTGCTTAGGGATGGTGGATGTGGGGGGCCGGGTGAGGACGCTGGCCGAAGGGCACAGGGCTCTCTTTGAGTCGGTGAATGTTCTGAGTTTGACGGAGGTGAGGGTGGCACACCTCTGTGAATGGACTAAAAACCACGGAATTGGACGCTTTAACTGGGTGGATTGCATCTCCATAAAGCTAGCTACAAAGAGAAGTGTGTGTATTTGTGCTGACACAGACAAGACCTGCTAACAGCTTTTGCTCCCAGGGGGTGGGACAGAGGTGGGACGGAGAAGGGAGAACGGGAAGTCTTTGCTTTGAGCCTTAACTCTGTCTTATTTCTGAATTGCATGAATTTTTGCAATAAGTAGTTGTTATTTAGGAACCCAATAAGGAGGAGGAAAAAAGGAAAGGAACGCACAGCCCATTTCTGCTAGCTCAGTGTTCTGCAAATTCAGACACTCTCTTCCTGCTGTTTAAAAAAGCTTTGCCGGCATGAATAAGCTGTGTCTGCCTGCCTGGCTGGAAAAGGGCAGGGCTCGAAAACCACAGCAAACACAGTAGTGCACAACTGGCAAAACACACACGTGCTCTCCTAAGTCAACATGGCAAGCTCGTCCACTCTCAATGGCCCCTTATCGGTGCCGTCGCTCCTGAGAGGGTCTGGTTATAAACCTTGTCCTCGGAGAGATAATTACAAGATGGATTAGACAGAGAGCACTGTCACCTGTTCCTGCTGCAGAGAACTCGGAGGCGGGCCCTGCAGCTAGTCGGCTCGTCATAATCATCATGACATACGGGTCTTGGCTAGTGTCTTAGGTAAGATGAACATGGTTGGAGTGGAAATTAACAGCACTTCACATGTATTCTGGTTGTTCATTTTTGACAAAACAGACTTTTAGTTCCAAAGCTGGCCAGGGTCTCGAACGGGTCTTAAAAGTGAGACCTGGAGAAAGGCATGACAGGTGCCAGCCGGATGGGCCCTGTGGAGCAAGAGCAGGACCCTGTCGATGGGCAGGGGCACATCTGGCTTTGGAATCGGAATGGTCCCACATCCAACGAGCTCTGCTGCCAAAAGCTGGTCAGAATCCCACAGACGTGTGTGTGGCAGTCCTGGGATCTGGGTCCCATGTTCTGCTTTCTTCTTGCTCCCTGTGTTTTAGAAGAAAACAGATGGCTGGCAGAGTCAGCCATAAAATCCAACCCAAAGTAGAAGCAAGACAGACTCAGGCGCCCCCTGGCTCTGCAAAGCCCATCACAGGGACTTTCACGATGGCCACGGGGACCTGGAGGGCAGGGGCAGGCCTGGAAGCACCAGGCCATGCTCACACCTGTGACATTCTCTCTCGGGCAGGTGCTGCTCCTTTCCAAGTCTCAGCATCTGGTCCTCACGATGAGCTGACCTTTGGTGGGCTCCCAGGACTATGGGGACCGTTACGCTGCTCCAGTGTGATGCCTTGTCATTGGCCATTTCATGTGTCTCTCTTCTCAACTGGTCACAGTGAGTACAATGGCATCCACTGGATACAATTCCCAGCACATGGTGGGCATTTTGGACAGGGCTCTTTTAGTTGCCAAAAAAATGATAAATCTGGAGCGCCTGGGTGGCTCAGTCGCTTGAGCATCTGACTCTTGATTTCAGTTCAGGTCATGATCTCAGGGTGTGGAATCCAGCCCTGCATCAGGCCCCACACTCATCAGGGAGCCCGCTTGAGATTCTCGCTCTCTCCCTCTCCCTCTGTCCCACCCCCCACTCACTCACTCACTCACTCACTCACTCACTCACTCACTCATTCAATAAATAAATAAACAAACAAACGAACAAATAAAATCTTTTAAACAAAGAGAGATAAGTCTACTTACACTCAAGCACTAAAGGTATGGGGGTTATTGCCCTGCTCCCAGGTGGGGTTTGCACGATGGCGGAGTGACTACCCCAGGCAGGTGGCATTAAGAAGCTGAGGGGGCAGTGGTGGCACTTTCCTGGCATGACCAGCATAGCCTAGCAGACCCCAAGAACAGGAATGGGGTCCCTGCCTGCCAGGGCAATGTCGGGGCTCAGAGCCAGATGTGTAGTGATGAGTGATGTCCCTGTGATCTCACACCCAGGTCTGGAGCTCAGCCTCATGCAGGCTCTGCAGTGAAGGCCATGGTGTCTGCCCAGGAGCCAGGTGACCCTGTGTCTAATCCCCACTTCACTCTGAGAGGTGGGGAGAAGGCAGAATGGTGCCCCCCAAAAGTGTGTCTATACCTGATCTCCAGAACCTCAAATGTGACCTTACATGGCGAACAAGCAACTATTAGCTTTATGGCAAAAGGTCCTAACTTACCGTAAGGGTTTGGATGATCCAGGCGGGCCTGCACGCCACCGTGCGTCCTTCCAGAGGGACAGAGCAGGAGAGTAGTACGGGTGCAAAGGAGGCAGCAAGTGCAGTGATGGGGCCCCAAGCCAAGGAGTCCCAGGGATTGCCAGCCGCCTCCCGAACGTCCAGGAGGCAGAAGGACCCTCCCCTGAAGCCTGCACAAGCAGCACAGCCCCGCCACACCCTGATGTCACACTTCCGGCCTCCAGAACTAGGAGGGAATAAATCTCTGATTGAAACTAAACGTAAATGAAACAAGTTTGTAGTGAGCCTGTACCGCAGCCACGGGAAGCCTTACAGGAGCCACTGTGCCCATCCGGCAACGAGGATTTCCGGCCCACGGACGCCGAGCACCTTGCTGAGGCCACAGAGCCAGGCACAGTGGCACCGGGACCCACACACAGGCCTTCCTGAGCCTTGCTGGCTCAGGGTCACTGCCAGTCACCACCCGTGGGGGCGTCTGCTCCCTCCTTCCCTCTTGGGTCTCCCTGACCTCTGCTGACAGAGCGCAGCTAGTGGGGGTCAGAGGGTGTGGGGGGAACAGGAAGCGCTGCCTTGGGGTAAAGCAGCCCAAAAGAACAACAAAAGTTCTCCTGGTTCTTTTGTGTTGACCTAGTTTCTGGTTTTCTTCTTGAGATTTCACTGGGGCGTGTCTGGGACGGCCTGATAGAGCCCTGAGACACAGGGCTTTGCAGGTCCCTCCACAGGAGGGGTGACCTCAGTCATGTTCATTACCCGACACAGGAGGATGGAGTGTTCACGGGGCAGTCCGGGCAGCGCTGGTGTTCACAGCAGGGCCTGAGGCAGGGGCTGGCAGGACGGAGCAGTGCTGGAGAGGGGGCGCTGGCCCAGGGACACTGGCGGGCCCCTGCAGCCCGCTGCCACAAACCTCCAGGCCCTGACCAGTGGCATGCCCCTCTCCCTGCCAGGGTTGGGGGGATGATGGTTAGAAAAGCAGCTGTGATGGTGATGATGATGGTGATGATGGTGATGATGATGACAGTGGTGATGGTGATGATGATGGTGATGATGAGTGATGACAGTGATGACGATGACGACGGTGATGGTGATGATGGTGATGACGATGACGACGGTGATGGTGATGACGGTGATGACGACGACGGTGATGGTGATGATGGTGATGATGGTGATGACGACGACGGTGATAGTGATGATGGTGATGATGATGGTGATGATGGTGATGACGGTGATGACGGTGATGGTGATGATGGTGATGATGATGGTGATGGTGATGACGGTGATGACGGTGATGATGGTGATGATGATGATGGTGATGATGGTGATGATGGTGATGATGGTGATGATGATGATGGTGATGATGGTGATGATGGTGATGATGGTGACAGTGATGATGGTGATGGTGATGGTGATGATGATGGTGATGATGGTGATGGTGATGATGGTGATGACGGTGATGACAGTGATGGTGGTGATGGTGATGACGGTGATGATGATGATGGTGATGGTGATGATGAGGATGGTGATGGTGATGATGGTGACGATGGTGATGGTGATGATGGTGCTGATGGTGATGACGGTGATGACGATGGTGATGATGATGATGGTGATGATGGCGATGATGATGATGGTGATGGTGATGACGGTGATAACGGTGATGATGGTGACAATGATGATGGTGATGGTGATGATGACGACGGTGATGGTGATGACGGTGATGACGATGACGATGATGGTGATGATGGTGATGATGATGGTGACAGTGACGATGGTGATGGTGATGATGGTGATAATGGTGATGATGGTGATGATGGTGATGGTGATGATGATGATGGTGATGATGATGGTGATGATGATGATGATGATGGTGATGATGGTGATGATGATGGTGGTGATGGTGATGATGGTGATGATGGTGATGATGGTGGTGATGGTGATGACGGTGATGACGGTGATGATGGTGGTGATGGTGATGGTGATGATGGTGATGATGATGGTGATGGTGAATGATGGTGATGGTGATGATGGTGATGATGGTGATGATGATGCTGGTGATGATGGTGATGATGGTGATAACTGTGATGATGGTGATGATGATGGTGATGATGGTGATGACGGTGATGATAGTGATGATGATGGTGATGACGGTGACGATGGTGATGATAGTGATGATGATGGTGATGATGATGGTGATGATGGTGATGGTGGTGGCCATGGCTCACAGACGCTCCCCAAAGCCAGGTGGCCAAGCACTCCGCTGCAGCCCTACAAGGTGGAAGGACTCTGTCCCCACCTCCAAGATGCACCGAGGGGGCGTCACCTGTCCCAGCCACAGGTAGACCATGTGCTGGCCGAAACTTAGCTCAGGAGCTGGGTTCCCCCGGCCCATACTCTGTTGCCCTGAGAATTCTTGTACACTTATTAGAGGAAGTGCTTCCTCCCAGGGCTTATATTTTATGCCCAGTTTCATGTTTTCCTATGATGTGCTGTGTCCTTAGATGTGAATGAGAGCATTGCTTCAGACACAAAAATCATCAGGAAAGCTCCATTTTCCCCTCAATGGCGCTAACCTCTTCCAGCTGCTGAATCGAGGGCTGGGCCATGTGTGGGCCAGGGACCAGGGCGACATGGGCCCGGGGGTGGGAGGCTGGTGGTCTGGGGCTGCTGCTGCCATTCCTCCCCTCCAGGCTCTGCCCCCACCCCTGCGTCCCTCTGCTGCCCTGGGTCACATCTCCCAGACATTTCAGAGGACCTGGAAAACCTGGCCATGGGCACAGACGCCCCTGCTGTGGTGCCAAGTGAATCTCACACGTGATGATGACCAGTGGGGCCCGGGGACCACGAGACCCAGGGGAGGCTGAAGGGGGCGCGGCCTGTGATGCATCAGAGGCTTGCAGGGGCAGACGCAGGTGAGGAGTGTGGCACTGAATCCCCCGGGGCGGCATCACATCCAAGGCTGGGGTGGGGGGCGACACAGCCGACAGGGTTTCAGGCCGCAACCTCGGCTGGCATCATCAAGATTCACCTGCGGCTTTCCTGGGGAACTTCTGAAAAGGCAGAACAGGAGAGAATTTAGGAACCAGACAATTCTCATAAAACAAAATAACGAATTCATCCCAAGTATGAGTTACTGATTTAGCATCACCTAAGTCATCTGAACACGCTGTGAAGAATATGTTTTCAATTCTAAAATCTTCTAACAGATATGTCAATTTTAACTGATTTTTCCCTGTTAGGTCTAAATCTTTCCTTTGGATTGTGCCACATGACTGTCACGGGCGCTGATAACATGACAAATGGGGTTAGGATGCACATTCCATTTTCCAAACGAGCCTATCGGCTGAGGCTGCAGCTGGCCTGCCTCTTTCTGGGCAGGTGAGTGTGAAGGTGTGGGCAGCGAGTGGTGCGGCCCTCCGTGTGGGAGGGGACCCCACTGCAGAACCCCAACGTGACCATGGGCCAGATGTTGGTCCCACAACTCATCATGGTATTTACTGTGTTTATAAGGTTGCTGCTATTCTTACTATTATTATTAATTGTGCAGATGAGAAATCTGAAGCCCAGGGAGAGCCCAGCAGTGACTTCTCCTACCGTAGCGATGTGTTCCTCTGTGATGCGCAGCTCTGAGGGTGCGGCTTACCCCAGGGGCCCGGGCTCCAGCCTCCCGTGTTGAGATGCACAGGCCAGACACTTTCCTGGCAGAGGGCTGTTGGTGGACTCCTCCCTCCCCGGGTTCCCACCCTGACCCTCCACCTTCCACCCCAGCTGGTTGCTCAGGTGGTGAGGCTCCTTCCTGCCATGCACAGGCCCCACTGAGGCCAGCAGCCATCGCCAGGAAGGAGGGGCCCATCTTGCCACACAGCTGGGCCCTGGCTGGCTTTGGTCGCCACGGGCTCCAGTTAGGGAGCCAGCGGTCCCCTGGGCACGGGGTCTGGGGGCCCCCCGAGGCAACTCGGCAACAGCAGGGAAAAATTCCTTGTTTCTCATCACATGGGCCACATGGTGGGGATTTTTATTGGTTTTGTGGACTTGCTACGTGAGATTTTCCCCAGAACTTTACTATGATAACGTTTTCTAGTCAGCCTGATGATGTCTCCCTTCAGAGGTATTAATATTTGAATAAATTGTTCGTAAGGTACATGTACTTACGGAAGAAACTATAATAAGCACACCACAGTGCTCCATGGAGCTCAGGAGACATCGTAATATACAGAAGGCTGTTGGAGATCCATAACTTTGTTGTAACTTCCTGAATCGGTCTGCAAGGGATGGATGCCTTTCCAGAACTATCTCTGTTGGAGAGGAAAACTTTCCCAATGCTTCACCTGAAGGAAGTGGAGTGTCAGTCGGGAGCAGCCTCGGCACTCAGTTGGGATGGAGGTGGCTTGTGGAGCCTTTCGGGGCCCCTGGGGACAGCACAGGAAGCCAGGGTGCACAGGGGCGCCTCCTGCAAGATCTTCGTTCCCCTTGGGCCCATCTGGAGAGTTCATGGCCTAAACCCCAAAACCTCTGCTTGAGGAGGACTTCACTGCATTTGAAGCTCTCTTCTTTAATGGTGGGTGTCAAATGCATCGCCATATCTAAATATTCAATTCATTAAGTATTAAACATCTGTTCTAAATAGCGCTGTGAAATGCAAATGAAAGCAGTTGTGTTGTATCTTAATACAAAATTCATTGAGTGCACAGCCCCAAACTTTCCAACCTCATTATAAAGCTGTGTGCTCAACCCTTCCTACCAAAGACCTGTCATAGCTCTGCAGCCTCTTCTTGAAGCTTCAGCATTCAGGCTGCAGGCATGGAGGAAAGACGCCGGGGGACGGGTGAGAATTGACCACTGCTAACCAGGAGAAACAGGAAATAAAGCTTCGCCGGTTCTGTGCGTCCCCAAGAGAAACTATGTGCTCAATTCAAAGAAGTTTCAGGCTTCACCACCAAAGTTAACCCAGATGTGTCCATGCCTGGGGTCACAGTGGCTCCCACAGCATGGAGCACGGCATGGTGGACCTCTGGCCGAGACCTCTGGCCCTTCCCAAGACGTCAGCACCCTGCATGGCCAACTAGCTACGTGCAGGGAGAACCTGCAGGCAGCAGGGCCCCCCACCCCAGGGCACTGGGGAGAGGAGTCCCACGGGGGAGATGAGCCCCAGGGCTGTGTGGGGACAAAGTAAAGAGGACAGGGGGGCTGGTCAGTCTCAGAGCCATCCCTACTACTGCACAGATACTCAGAACCCTTCCCACGAACGTCTGCTACTCAGGGTGAGGGGCAGCTGGGAAGGGAGGGGGCGGCCTGGGGCACACTGGGCTCCTGATAGCACTTGGCAGCTGATGAGTTGGTTGGTTGGTTGGTTGATCGGTCAACTAATCCGTTGTATGCTTCCTCCTCCCTCTGCACAGCATTGCTTCCACCCCAGTATCTCTCTGGAAATGATCTCTGCTCACTGTGGTGCCTTCAGCCCAGTGATGCTCTTTAACCCCAGAACATTCCAGAATTAGCCACCTCCCTTTGGGCTTCTTCCTCTCCCCATGCCCAGTGCTGCCCTCTTCTCTGGTGCTAGCCCGTGTGCCTTGCATGCCGTAGGTGCTCCATTTCCTGAACAACTGAAAGAACAGGTGAACGTAAGGTGCAGCTTACGAGGTAAACAGTGAGCATGCCGCAGCTCACCTTCCTTCCAGCCAAGGTTAGGATGAAGCGGAAACGAAACAGTAAAGGAGGTGCAGTCTTGAAATTCCCATGACCCCCCACAGAAGGTGTCTGTCTCGCCTGGGCTCAGCACCCCCAGCTGCTACTGTCTGCCGGTGTGGACCCTAGGTGGTGTGGGTCCCACTGACCTCAGGGGAATGTGCGTGTGACTCAGCCTCCCGCCCATGGAGGTCTGAGCCCCAGGTGCTTGCCGAAGGCTGGGATTCCTCACGGGGAGTACTCCACGTGCTTGGTGCTTCTCGACGCTCTTCACCACCCACAACGGGGAATGCATTTTGCATTGGACCATTACTCACATATTTACATGTTACTTATTGTCTATTCTAACATGCACACCTTTTCACCTTCTGGCATCTCTAAAAGTGTGCGCTTGCAGTCAGAAGCTCCCTGGGCCCTCCGCACCTCACCAGGACTGTCCATCTTATCAGGAACACATGGGTTGAATTTCATTTTTGTTAGAATGTCTTCACAGGGAGTTGCTATGATTCCGCACTGAAATGAAAGGATTTTGAGTATGCAGAAAAATACCAAAGCAGGGCAGCTAATTCGCATTAGGTCACAAAAACTAGAGTCAATATTAGGGGAGCAAATATTCATCATCGGGAGAATGACCTTGAGGCCACGTGCTTGTTTTTTCCAAAACCACCACCAAATGCTTTACGAGCTTTAAGAAGGGAAGTCTCCCACAAATAAATGAAGGTGGGTTGTCTGCAAAAGGAAGGACTAGAACATACCCAGCCACGCAGCCAAAGGCAGGAAAAATGGTCACATCTCAGAATGGAAGAGAAGCTCAAAGCACCAACCTGTTATGACAGATTCTGGTGTTTCGAGAGTCTGTTGCTTGACACCATTCATTGTGGTGTGATTGGCTGTGTGTTTTCTTCTTATTCATAAAAATCATAGTACATCTTACAGATCAAGGCACTCAATGATGCACTAAAGAGTGCACAACTGACCCCATTTTGCAAACCAACACTCATCTGCAGTGTGCAAGGCCCTGTAAACATTTTCTATGTTATTCTCCTTCATTTTTTAAAAACTCACGCCATGACCTGCCACATTGATTNTTTATTCTTCATTTTTTAAAAACTCAAGCCATGACCTGCCACATTGATTTCCTGGCCCATTTAACGTACTGTGACCTGACGTTCGGAAGGATGGTGCTGGTGGCCATCTTGTCTGCCACATGCAGAAAGCCCAGCAGAGAGGCGGACGGGAGGCATGATGTCGTTCAGTGTCGAACTTGGTGCCCACAGATCCAGTTGACGATTTTCCAGTAGCCATGTGGAAAGTGTAAGAAGCAGGTGAAATTAATTTTAGTAGTATGCTTTCTTTAGCCCAACATATTAAAAAATATCATCTTAAGCAATCAATATGCAAAAATTCTCAATGAGCTACTTTACATCCTTTTCCTCATACCGTCTCTGAAATTGTGCATCACTTACACTTACGGCCCATTCTAATTCAGACTAGACACATTTCACGCATCTAAAAGACAAGAGCCACGTGTGGCTAGTGGCCACCATATTGGTCAACAGAGCTCTAGAGCCAAGGTCAGCAAACCTTTTGTGGAAAGGGCCAGATAATAACTATTTTAGGCTCTGCCAGCTGATGGTCTTTGGCACAACTCCCCAACTCTGCTATTGTGGGAGCGAAGACACAGATAATACTTAAACAAATGGCTGCAGTTATGTTCGAATAAAAATGTATTTACAAGAACAGGGAGCTGAACAGATCTGGCCCTTGGGCTGGAGTTTGCCACCCTCTGATGTGGGTCATTCCATGCCTGAACCCATCAATGCCTCTAAACCCTCTGGTTCAAGCCAACAAACCCTCTTTTTCAATTCACTGAAGATGATTCAATTAAGATGGCTGCCTTCTGAGGCTCCTGCCCCCACTGAGGGGCGTTGGGTGGCTCTCAGAGGTCTTCTGGGTCCATTTCCACCAGCCTTATTGTTTGTTCCTCGGAGAGCACTTCTCAGCCTGCACTGCCTGTCCACTGTTCTTCCTGAGAGCCTGGCGCCTCCACTCATTTCCCTTTCTCTTCTCTGAGGCATTGGCTGGGTCTCTTGCCTTTGAAGAGCATGGAGGGATGTTGACTTCCGTGAATGCCAGTATTGTCTCTCATGGATTTGGAACCCCTAATCCAGGGAGTAGGGAAATTTGTCAGGCTGGTTCAGAGCAAGCTGGTCAGACAGGCAGAAGGGCCCTCCAGGTGCATAGGCTTCCAGGGTATACAGAAAATCTTCCACTCCCTCCCTCCCTGGTCACCACTGCTGCCTTGAGGCCCTAGAAGGAGCTGGGGACCCAGGGCCATAGCATCTCTCACACACACAGCGGAGTGTCAGCCAAATGGCTCCAGCGTCTGACTTCGGCTCCAGGCCAGGCACTTGCCCAGCCCTGCACAGGAAATGACTTCCAAATGACAAACATTAGCCTCGTGGTTTCCAAATGCCATTCTTGGAGCCAAGTGCTCATCACAGAATCAAAGCATGTAGCGGACCTCCTCAGGTTTGCCTGCCCGTCCCTCCCTTTCCTGTGGGTGATTCCTTGTCCCCAGTTGGTCTCCAATGTTGGGGGAACACCAAACCAATGAGTCATTGCCCTGAGGATTCTAGACTTGGAGAAAGCCAATTTACAGGGAGAGTGAAGGAAGCCGATGGCTGAAGTGCCAAGTGAAACTGGTGGGGACGCAGTCAGGGGACCCATGGGCATGCCTGTCCCTGGATTTGATATCCATATCTGGCCCACTCTTGCTTTTCTAGTGGCTCAGTGGCTCTTAGGGACACCTCCAAGTCTTTCAATAAGAACCTTGCTGCCTTAGCAGTTCCCAGTTGGTTCCGACCAATACAAGCAAATGAGTCCTGCTGAGTGCTGCTACATACGCCCGATCCAACTCCAGAGTCACAGTGAATGCACCGAGGTGAGAAAGGCAAGGACACTGGGGGGGGCTCAATCTTAAGGGGCAGCAGCCTGGCTGAGGCCGAGCACCTCCCCTGCCTCCAATGGTCCCACTGTCTTGGGGCTCAGGTTAGCTGGGGGGCAGCGCCTCTCCTGCCCCGGGGAGGAAGCACCTGTCCATCTTCCCGCTCTGCCTGCTGCCCTCAGGATGCCCGAGGAAGGCGACCAGCTGCGGGGGAGCCCGAGGTTTGCTGACTCACAGGAGTAGTGTCTGGGAATCTGAGGGCTGGGCCAGCTAGAACTCTGCCTAGTGAGAGGGTTAACCTGGAGAGAATTCCCTTCCCCAGCACTTTTCTCCAGAGGACACTTAGACTTTGTAAATATCACATGCTGCTTTGGGCATTTTAGGCATGACTTGGGGAATGAACAACAAAGTCACAACAATCTGGGACTAACTTCCTGGATAGGGTTGAATATTCCACCCAGAACCTTGGACTGGGACATTATTCGGACATAGATCTCTGCAGGTGTATTTAGTTAGGACAGGGTTATGCTGGATTAATGTGGGCCCCAAATCTAGTGACTGGTGTCCTTATAAGGAGAGAAGAGGACAGAACACACAGGGACGACGGTGGAAGCATAGGTTGGAGGCATGCAGCCACAAGCCGAAGAAAGCCGGCAAACACCATAAGCCAGGGAAAGACAGGGACATGCCCCCTCCCTGAGCCTGCAGAGCAAATACCCTGGCAACACCTGGAATTCCAACTTTCAGCCTCCAAAAGAGAATAAGTCTCTGTTGCTTTAAGCCACCCAAATTTGCAGTAACTTGGTGCAGGAGCCCCAAGAAACCAATGCAGAGGACCACCCAATGGAAAGAAACCCCTTCGTCAGGTGGTTCCCCTCTGTGGGGCCCCAGTGCCCACCGTGCACTCTGGTCCACTCCTTCCCAATAGCCAGCTGCTCTCAGCACAAAGCCCTCCCTCTGCCTCATGCTTCACGGGCCCCCTCCCTCCTGGAGAATCCCTCTTGTCCTGGGGGGCCATCCTGCCGGCACCCACAGGCCCGGAGAGCTCTCCCCTCGGGGTTCCCTGTGCCCGTGCAGAAGGCCCCTGTCATGATGCTCTCAGAGGATGGTGGAGCCTGGGTCTGCCCCTGACTCCCTCTCCTGCAGCGAGCTCCTGGAGGCCAGCCAGGGCCCGGCCAACTCTGCACCAGCCCAGAAAGGCACTTCGAGAGCGGGTTGCCGAGTACGATCGCTCTGTAGAGACGAACCTTGAATGTGCACGAGGAAGCAGCAGCTGGGGCTTTGCTGGCAGAGCAGGGCTTTGAGACACAATCATGCCTGCTGACCACAGGCTTGATGGATATCAACACTGGACTGGACTCCTGCTGCCCGCACGGATTCTTCTCTCCTCACAACATCTGTGGGGGATACGCTCGGGTCCCATTGAATGGGTGAGGTGACTGGGGGCGCCGCATCCAAGGGTGGCCGGCATCCATCCCCCTGTTCCACCCCGACTCTCCAGGTGCACCCCGGCCCTCTCGGGATGTCTCCCTCGCACACGCGGGGCGAAGCCCGTATCAGTCTCCTCTCCGAAGCACCCGGTCACCCTCGCTGTGGTAATGGGCAGCTGGCAACGGCCACCCACATCCATGGCTTCGCTAAATCCGGACAAGCATAGGTCATATTCTGGAGCATACTTAGCTCATAACAGGACCANCCGGCATCCATCCCCCTGTTCCACCCCGACTCTCCAGGTGCACCCCGGCCCTCTCGGGATGTCTCCCTCGCACACGCGGGGCGAAGCCCGTATCAGTCTCCTCTCCGAAGCACCCGGTCACCCTCGCTGTGGTAATGGGCAGCTGGCAACGGCCACCCACATCCATGGCTTCGCTAAATCCGGACAAGCATAGGTCATATTCTGGAGCATACTTAGCTCATAACAGGACCATCTTGTTGCCACTCTGGAAACTCTTGGCCCCGGTGATGGAGGACATGCGGAAGAGCTTGCTGGAAGTTCACGGTATTTTATATCCATTGCATAAAGGTCACCAGCTGTTTTCCACAGATCAGTGACAAAGGCAAACTGAGACGTGGGATGTCCACAGAAAGAACCAAGACGCCTCACGCTGCTTGGACAATGCTACGTAGAGGGTGCCAACCTCTGAGCTCCTCAAACCCCTCTCCCAAAGCATTTGGAGTATTCTCCGCTGGGCAATTCAGGGTCGTTCAGAGGAGATTTTTTCCCCTCTTTTAAAATGCACTTAGGAATGGCTGTGTTGGTAAGCTGGGGATTCCAAGCACTCCCAATTACTGGAATGTTCTCCCTAATTTGAAATGTTTTCCTCTCACAGCTCCCCAAAATTTGCGCGAACGATCCCACTGTTCGGGTTTGGATCAGAGCTCTAGCACTGGCTGTTGCAACGAGAGGTGGAGCAGGCAATTTAGACACCCCATTAAGGTGTTGAAAACCTCCTTCTGCATATTGGAATACACAGAAGGAGCAGGCACTCGGCAGTCAGCAGCATGCAAGCCTTTCCTTGTGGGGCACCAGTGACAGAGGCCTGTTGGTCCAGCGGATGCACTGGAGGGGCTGCGCGGGTGACCCAGGGAGCCTGGACTGGGTGCAAGATCCACTGGGCCTCCCGCCTCTCTGGCCAACCTCCTGGGCACTGAGAACAGTGCCTGGGGCCTTCCCCACTTTTNGAGAACAGTGCCTGGGGCCTTCCCCACTTTTAAAGCTTCTTGGTCATAAAGAAGGTCCAATGAATCCTGAGACCACTGAGTACAAAGAGGTGCCCGTGGCCAGAAACCCAGGCCCAAGGTGCTCCAGGGAGCAGAGCCCTCCATGAGCACCCACCTGGGGGCATGAGGCTGGCTGTGGAGTGACATCAGCCACACACAGCTCCACAGGCTGTGCCTCAGAGCAGCAGAAGGAAAGGAGTGAGCACTCCGTGATGGCTCACAAACCCCGAGGGTCCTGAGTCGGGGAACCACCACCACCCCTCCCAGCAGGCTCCCAGATTCCGAGGATCCTGAGTCAGGGGAACCCCCCACACACCCCCCAGCAGGCTCCCAGACTCTGAGGGTCCTGAGTCAGGGGAACCCCCCACACCCCTCCCAGCAGGCTTCTAGACCCTAAGGATCCTAAGTCAGGGAGACCCCCATACATCCCAGACTCAGGGTCCTGAGTCTTGAAAATGGCATTTTCAGTGATAGCTGTCTCCTCCTAGGGCCCGACACTTCAGGCACTCCGCACTGCTCACATGCCATCATGACCTTGACACGAAACCGAAACAATGAC
>NC_048223.1:127988373-127999800 GCF_002007445.2 Ailuropoda melanoleuca
TTATCACTATGAAATGTCCCTCTTTATCTCTTTTAATGCTCTCTGTCTGGAGGCCTATTTTGTCTGATATTAATGTAGCCATTCCAGTGTTCCTATGCTTACTGGTTGCATGATACACCTTTTTCCATGTATTTATGCTCAGCCCATCTGGGTTTTCATATTAAAGTAATATATTTAAAATAGCTATGACACCTGGGTCTTGCTATTTTTAATTTTTATTTTTAATTGTGGTAAAATACATATAACATAAACTTTACCATCTTAAATGTGCCATTACCATCTTTAAGTGTAATTGACCATTTTTTAAGTGTATAATTCAGTAGTCCTAAATATATCCACGATGTCGTGCAACCAATCTCCAGAACATTTTCATCTTGCAAAAGTGAAATTCTATTCTTACCACACAACTCCTATTTCTCCACCCCCAACACCACTTCCAACTCCTTGAAACTACCATTTTACTTTCACCTCTATGACTTGAACCATTCTAGGTACCTCACATAAGTGGAATCATCCAGTATTTGTCTTTTTGTGACTGGCTGGCTTAGTTCACTTGGCATAATATCTTTGAGGTTCATACATACTGTAGCCTGCTTCAGAATTTCCTTCCTTCTAAGGCTAATATTCCACTGAACGGACCTACCACATTTTCTTTTTCTGTTCATCCACAGGGGGACATCTGGGTTGCTGCCATGTTTTGGCTACTGTGAATAGTGCTTTAATGAACAGATGTATGTACAAATGTCTCTTCATGTCTGTGCTTTCTTTTTGTTTGCTTTTTCTTTTGGGTATGTTCTCAGAAATGGAATTGCTGGATCATAGAGTGATTTTATTTATTAATTTTTGAGGAATTGCCATACTGGCTTACATACCAGCTATACTATTTTACATTCCCACTAATAGTGTACAAAGGATTCCAATTTCTCCACACCTTTGCCCACGCATGTTATTTACCGTTTTTATTTTTTTACNAACATACCAGCTATACTATTTTACATTCCCACTAATAGTGTACAAAGGATTCCAATTTCTCCACACCTTTGCCAACGCATAGTTATTTACCGTTTTTATTTTTTTATTTTTTTATTGTAGCCTCCTAGTGAGTATAAGGTGTGGGTTTTGCTTTTCAAAATCCATTCTGACAATCTGTGCCTTGGAAGTGGCATACTCAGTTCACTAACATTTAATGTAATTTGTGATATGGTTGGATTTAGGTATGCTAATTTATTATTTGTTTTCTGTTCTTTCCCTCTGTTTCATGGTCCTCTGATCCTTATTTTCTGCCTTCTTCTGGATTATTTGAATATTGTTTAAAATTCCATTTTAATTAATCTACTGTGTTTTAGCTGTATCTCTTTACATTACACTATTAGTGGTTGCTTAGGGATTAAAATATCCATAATGTACAACTTTAGTTTTTCAGTCTACTTAGAGTTGATACTGTTCCATCATACGTAAAATGTAGAAAACTTGTAACTGTACAGGTCCATTTGCTCCCCAGTCCTTTATGCTATAGCTGTCATGGGTATGATATCCACATACATAATAAACTTCACAAGACAATGTTGTAATTTTTTGTTTTAAACAGTCTTATGTATTTTAAAGAAATTAAAAATTTTAAAGTCTTTTATGTTTACCCACATATTTTCTAGTTTTGATACTTTTCACCAATTCTTTAAAATATGAATTTCCAACAGTTATCACTTCTCTTCAAGTAACTTCTTTTAGCATTTCTCATGAATAGCAACACATTTTCTATGTGTTCTTTAATCTGAAAATATTTTCATTTTTGAAGGATACTGTCCCTGATTATAGAATCCTAGGTGGACAGGTTTTTCTGTAAGCACTCTGGAGATGTTGTTCCACTGCCCTCTGGCCTCCATAGTTTTGGATGAGAAGTCTGTAGTATTTCCAAATCATCCTTCTCCAGTACAATGTGTATAGTTTTTTTCTGACTACCTTAAAGGTTTTCTCTTTCTTTTGATTCTCAGCAGTTTGATTATGAGGCTTAGATGTGGTTTTATATATATTTATCCTGCTTAGGGTTTGCTGAGCTTTTGAAACTCAAATTTATGTGTTCACCAAATTTAGTAAATTTCTTGGCCTATCTTGATACTTTTTCTGCTACATTCTCTGTTACTTCTCTTGGGACTCAAATTATGTATATATTAGAACTTCTGATAGTTTTCCCAACACTCTGTTCATTATTTCCAATCTATTTTCTCTCTCTTCTTCAGATTAGACATTGATACTTTTTATATTCAAGTCTGCTGACTCTTTCACCTGTGATCTCCATTCTAGTAATAAGCCAATCCACTGAATTTTTAGTTTTAGCTAAAACTGCATTTTTTCAGTTCTAGAATTTCTATTTGATTTTCTCATAATTTCTATTTCTTGGCTGAGATTTCTTCTTTCTTCTCCCACTGCCGTCATATTTTATTTCATCGAATATAATTATAATAGCTTCTTTAAAATCCTTGTCTTCTAATCCCAACATCTTGAGATCATCTGGGATTGTTCTCAGTTGACTGACTTTTCTCTTGAGGCTGGACACATTTTCAAGCAAGTTTAGATTGTATCCTGGAATGTCATGTATTGGGAATGTTATGTTGCAGAGATTTTGGGCTGTTTTAATCTTCCGGAGAATACTGATTTTGTTTTGTTTTGTTTTGTTTATGTTTTAACCAAACTTAAACTGCAAACCGTGTCTCTTTCATATCAGGTCAAATTGTAGCTCAGATCTGCTTTTATTTTAAAGGCTCTGAGTTGCCTAAAAGCAAGTGTAGTTCAGCGGCTAACCAGAGACTTGGGTAGAGTTGTTTTTTGTTCAGTTGTTTGTTTTGGTCCAGAGTTTGTAGTTTTTATTTACAAGAGGGCTAGGTCCATAGGAGTTTACTCGGCCATACCCTCATGCTTGTTTCTAACATACCAGTGTTTTGCCCCCCTGTCACAAAGCTAGGAGGCCTCTGAACAGGAATAAAAGGCCAACTCTCTCTGGGCTGAGGGCAGAAGCAACAGTGAGCAAACCTGCCTTCATTAGTTCGCTCAGGCTACCATAACAAAATACCATATACTACGTGCTTAAACAACAGAAATCTATTTTCTCATGGTTCTAGAAGATAGAAGTCCAAAATCAAGATGTCAGCACATTTAGTTTCTTCTGAGGCCTCTCTCCTTGGTATGTAGATGGCCATCGTTTTCCTGTGTCTTCACAGTTTTCCCTCTGTGCCTGTGTCCTGATCTCCTTATTAGGACAACAGTCATATTGGCTTAGGGCCCACCCTATGACCTCATTTAACCTTAACTACCTTTAAAGGCTCTATCTCCAAATACAGTCACATTCAGAGGTACTGGAGGTCAGGACTCTAACATATGAATTTGAGAGGAAAACAATTAATCCCGTAACACTGCCCTGCAAAGGATGAGGCCCACCCTTTCTTAAAAGGCTGTGATTAATTCGGCTGATAAACCCAGTGGCACCCATGTCATTACAATATCTGATGAAAAACCTGAGGCTCAGGAAGATACCATCATGGAGCTAGTGAGTAGCATGTCTGATACCAACCTCCTACATCAGGCCCGTCTGACCAGGAACCCACTTTGGGTCTTGGGCTCTGATTTTCCAAGATCAACAGGTCATGGGCACCACCCACAGACCCCGGGACCTCCTGTCACAGGACCATTAGCATCAGTAGAGGCAGTTCCCATACTGGATGGAGGGCACCAGATGGTTTTTGTGGGCCTAGTCTATGGCTCAGCATCAGCTCCTGGCAGCCCCAAGAGCCTGGCCCTGAGGTAGGCAGTTTCCTCTCCAGGACCCCTGACACCCCGTCTAGCACTTCACCTGAGAGGTGGCCCCTTTCTCATCATCAGCCTCCCCATGGCTGTGTTGCTGTGAATATGCCACATTTCAATGGTCTTTGATTTGACAATCAAAGGGAGAAGCAGACATGGCTCCCTAATTGGTGTAAATCACTACAGAATGTGTTCTGAGTTCCCAAAGTATGGCAGGCTGCACACAGGTACACGGCTTACCTCAGTGTGTGCTTCCCTGTGTCGTCCTTCTCCGTGTGGACCAGGCGGGGTTCCCAGAGCGGCGTGCTTAGCAGTCCACAGTCCTGTCCTAGAGCATCCAGCATCCCACACTTGCCTCTCCCCATGGGGGACCACCCCGAAACGAAAACTTCTGCAAAGATGTGTCCCACATGAAAGGGGCGGGCTCTTCTGAGGTGCAGCCAGAGGAATAAAGCAGCACCTGGAGTGAACAGAATTGAAATGTTCTGGAGTACTAGGCCTCAATGTCATTTTAAAGTGCAGATGATATTGAAGAGCAGGGCATGGACCTGCCCTGGGGCCACCAGAAAGTCTGGGTGACAACAGAAGGGAGCGAGGGGTGGGGCAATACCCTCTGTACCACGGGAGAGAATGGATAGCCAGAAAGGCTGCTGGCTGTTACAATTCTCCACAGCTCTGTGGTGGCTCAGTGGCATTTTACATGTCGAAGATTTTTAACCAAGCACCGCTACCGTCCCTCAGCTTCATTCATGCAATTATATTCACGTACTTTGCCTCAATTACACCGTCAGGGGAACCACTTGGCAACCCATTAATCCCCTGGCAAAGTATTTGAGAGGCAAACAAATTCACAGAAGGATGGCTGATGATTCCGAATTTTACCCGCTCCCCTCCTGTGAAGGTGTCAGAGTGCTCGAGCTCCCAGGGAGAAGCAGGGGGCTGAGGGGGCTCTGTCCTGGCTCGACGAGCTTGCCCTTGCCACTGTCCAGCTACTGCCAGCTCATCCCCCCCCTCAGGCAGATGCCCTATCACGGTGGGCAAACGCCAGAAAAAAGGGAACGATGGGCATGCAACGCGCCACCCAGTGTAGGGTCACAACAGGAAGATGTGCAATTACAGGGACAAAAATACCCCGAGGAAATCAACACGGGACTTATTAATATCAGATCCATAGGTGACAACTGTCAGACAATCGGTCAACAAGGCCTCGTGTCTGTGTGATCCCGGCTAACCCGTTACGATCTTTATGAAGTGTCCTTCTGGGGGGTCCGGATCTTCAGATATGAGGGGAAGCCCTGCCCTTTTATTAGGAGCTAAGCTCTTTATACTCTGACCATATTGCAGCAGGTTAGAAGTCTAAGCTTTATTGTCTTATGTTATTGAAAATCCAGATTCCGGCAGGCTTCTCCCTCAGGTCACGCTTTGTCTGCGAATACATTCTCATTTCTCCATGTACAGAGACCGTCTGGAGAGAGGCAGAAAAAGATTATGACTGTAATATACTTAAATCCAATTTATTTGCCTGGCCAGAAACTTCCACCCTCCACAATAGCTTCCTACCCAAGATGTTGTCTTTAATTCTTTGGTGACAGGGAAAAACATGCGGCCCCGGCTTCCAGCAGGTATGGGCAGAGTGGGAAGGCATGGGTCCCCAGATGTCTGGGCCAGCGGGTGGCGGGAGCGCCCCAGGTGCAAGGCCAGCACAGACTCGGGTTTCTGGCTCAGAACTTCTCATTTGGTGATTGGGGATAAATCCTCAGTTGCGTGTGATCACGGGAAGAGAAATGAATTCACCAGAGAATAACAGGTCTAGGAAAGATCCCGGCCCCTTGACTTTTGCCACAGGCCCCCCCACCTCAGTTCTGAGTCAGCCAGGAGTGTCCATCTGCTGGCTGCCAGCTCCTGCCCAGGCTCCTGCCCCAGCAGGAGGGTCCTTACAGTCACAGTCAAGGTCTCCATTAGCCTGTGTTAACATTTCCTCCAGACTTTGCCTCTGGACGCAGGCATGTAGCCTGGGAGGAAAATGATTTGGGGGGATTATTTTCTTAATTAGTATTTGTTCAATTTAAACGATGGGATACAAAGACCAGTCAGGGCTGTCGGGAAGTATGGGGAGGGTCCATGGCCTGGAGGGTGCCCAGCCACAGCCCCAGTCCCTCCATGCCGCCCCGCCCTGGCCTCGAACTGCCCAGTTCATGAGGTTGGCAGTAGGCTGCCCTCCTAACTGTCATCTGCAGGCCCTGCCCACTGCCCACTCAGGGCTCCTCAGAACATGACCGCGGAGCATCAACCGAGTGCACTCTTCCGTGACAGGTCCTGACAGGGGCAGGAGGCGGGCGCAGCAACCCGGAAGGAGGCCATGGACCATGGGGTTCTGAGCTCAGAGACAGGGTCCCGGCTGGCAGGGAGGACCCAGGAGAAGCCTGGCAGAGGCTGGGCACAGCGAGCAACTGCTACCAGTTTGCCTGGAATGTCCCCACGTTAGCACTGAAGACCACATGTCTGGGGAGACCCTCGGTCACAGACAGATTGGGAGAGCTGGTCACCTAGCAGCCAGGAATGGAGACAGAATCCCCACCCGGTGCTGCTCTGTCCCATCCAGCTGGCCCTTCAAGTCAGCTTACAGCCCGGCCCATTTTCTCATTTGTAAACCACAGATGATAAGGATGCCTCTTTACCTCCAGGAAACCTCGTGGCTTCTCACGCACTGTTTTGTTTGGGTGCAGGCCCTTTGGATGACCATGAATTGCTGTCGCCAGAGAGCTAATGGCATGATCCAGTGACAGAGGTGGCAAAGTGCACAGCACTGAGGGCGCAGAGTTTGGGATGAGAAACTGGCCTGCTGGGGGTGCTCGCTCCGAAGCTAGCGGTGGGCTGTCAGGGTGCTCCAGGAGAACGCCCGTCCTCTGCCCCCTCCCTTCTCCCGGGATGATTATGAGATTGGATGTATCTGTGGGGACGCCAGGAGCTGGGCTTGGAGCAGTTTGAGCCCGGGTGCCATCTCTTCATGGGAATGCTGGGAAATCTGGTTGCCAGCAGCACCAGCAAGCCTGGGGTCAGGAGCCCCAGACACCACTTCCTATTGGGCTAGAGATGCCCCTGTGCCAGCCAGTGGCTTGCCAAGCAGCCCACAGAGCTCCCATAGCTGCATCCTAACATCTGCTTGTCTGCCGTGCAAGGCACATGTGAACATTTGGCTCTCTCCAAGGTGAAGGTCATGTCAAGGCTCCTTTGCCAAAGCAGCTGAGGCCGTGGGTCATTTGGTTCACGGACACTGAGTAGTGGTGTCAAATTCTTACAATTCTTATTCTTCCAATGAGAAGTAGGACAGCAATAAAAGCCTGCTCTGCCCCCACCCCGCCCCCCCCTCATGACTATGAGGTCAGCACCTTACTCAAAGGAATAGAATGCAGAGGCCACCATGATGGAAGAGGAAGTCCCGTATTTGGGGGCACCAAAGGGTGGGAGGGTTTTGGGAACCTGTGCAGGTCCCCTTGCTCAGGGGACCACTCCTGGGCAGGAGGCAACATGTAAAGGGGTGTCGGGCCTTGGTGAGGACCGCACTGCCACCCCCAGACCTCTGAGGTGGGTGGGAGGTGCTACGTGGTCCCGAATGGCATCACCTCCTTCTGGCCCCTGAAGGGCCGTCTGTGACATGGGTTTCGCTTGGCAGGAGACCATGCTCCTACGTAAGGCCTGCATATCGGTGCTCTCTCCCCTGAGCATGCATGGCTCCACGTGCCGAAACCTCTCAGGGCACCACAGTCTCCCACATACAAAGTCTGAGCTCAGAAGGTCCTTCCAGGAGGTCTGGGGAGCAAGGCTCAAAAGGCGCCTTTGGGCACAAATCTATGCACAGATGCAATTCCCAGGAAAGCCACAAATTAACCAAAGAGCAGGAGCATTTTACATATTAAAAGATTTTGCCCAGTTGTCTTCCAAAATGATTGTAACACCGTTTACAGCTACCAAGAGTGACTGCGTGCCTTTGCCACATCTTCACCAGCACTAAGTATTACGCTTTTTAAAAATTCTTGCCAATTTGGTAGTAAACTATCTAGATTAGATCTGCATACTCTAATGTTAAGAGTTTTTGCCGTAGGAAAAATTTAAGAGCAACCCAAGTGTCTATCAATAGTATGCTGGCTATGGGAATTGCCATCCATCTTAAAATGATGGGCCAGATCTGATGCACACTCACACACACACACACACACACACACAGCCAGGCAGAGTGCTGTGGGCATCCAGGCAGGGAGGGGGTGAAGACATGAGACAGCCCTGCCTGGGTTTCAGGGATGGACCAGGGTTTGTGCTAAATCAGACACTGAGCAGTCGCCAGGCTGATGGGAAGATCACACTGCAAGTGTTGGCTACTCAGGACAATCTGCATGGAGCTACATCAACTGACCAAGGAAATACATTAGAAAACAAAAACTCGGCTACTTGGCTTGAATCTACATTCTTAGAAGAGTTTATAAATGGGTAAGTGCTTTCTTTAGCTCCTTTTTTCAGAAGCAACACTGCGATCCATTTCATTCTCCATTTCCTAGAACAGTCTTGGCCCTGTGTGTCTTGGGGCTGGTGTGTTTCAGGCTGAAGTCTTGGAGCCTCTTGGAGCTTCTCCTTGGAGCTGCCCAAGCCGCCAAAACCAGCCCCTCCACGCGAAGACTCCTTCAGCGCTGGCCCCTCCGCTCTCCCCTCGGCCGTGCTGCCCGCTCATCCCGAATGCCTGAAACCCACCCTGTTCTGTACCTGCTCCTGCCTTCTCAGACCCATAACTACAAGGGGGCACTCTGTCTGCGTCACTGCAACCAAAGGTAGAAAGTCTACACCCAGCTGCTGTGACAAGCAGGAAGCCAGCCATGGACGAAGGGGAAGAAGGTCTAGGAGGAAGGCGGGCAGACCTCATCACCTGGAAGAAAAGTGAGTGTGAATGGCTATCAGATGATACGAGGGAGGGAGTCACCCTTTTGTGAGAGGTAGGGACAGTGAAAGTGAAGCCAAGATATCCTTACCTGCTAAAGATACATGCTGGAGTCTTTAGGATGACATAAAACAGTGCCTTGGTCTGGGTTCATACACCCCAGGACAGAAGTCCTCACAGAGAAAGCAGCAGCAAGACAGGCCGAGTCAGTACTTGAGGAAGCTGGATGATGTACGGGGAAGCCTGGACTCTGGCTCTACTTGTGAGCACGTTTGAACCTCCCACAACAGTAAGTTTTTGAAAGCACCTGCCAATAGTAAAAAATAAAAATAAATAAATAAGGGAGTTGGGGGGCCAAAATACTTAAACCAAAATCAGTTATCATTATAAACATGTTGGTATTCCTAGAAAATCCAGGAGAATTAAATTTTTAAAATATTAAAAACAAATAAGATGTACCAGCCGGTCAGATCAAACACATCTATAAAGATCTTAAATTCCTCCCAAATACCAACCGTGGAAAATATCCCTGGAAAACAGACTTTTAAAAAGATGTCATTTATAACAAGTGCTGGGTCCCATGTGCACATGGAGAAAGCTTCCCTGCCGCTTTGCTTTCTGGGCCCCTGAGCAGCTGAGACACGGCATTCTCCCCATAGTGCCTATGATCTTCCAGAAGACCCCGCGTCTCCTTGCCTCTGAACTAGGGGATGCTCGGGCCCTGCCTCTGCATAAGCAGGGCATTGGTCTACCCACTGCTTAACCAAAAGGAAGGACGGACGCCCCAGGGTGGTGCAGGGTTCGGCCTCCTGAAGGGAGGACCTGCTTGCGGCTTGTAGATGGTGGGCCATTTTTTAGTTTACACATGATGGATTTGAAACCTTGAGGGTTGGGGCTCACGGGCACCCAGTCCAGCGGGCCCTCATGGTCCGTGGTACCCAACCAACAGCACATCAGCCATGTGAGGGGCAGAGCTCCCTGGGCTCTCCCGTGACCGGCACCTCTCAGCCTGCAGACTCCAGGCACCCAGCTCTCATCGACAGCTCTCTCCCCTCAGGAACTTGAGCTTAGCGGGAGATGGTCATGCCTGCTGTGATGACGGCTCCCACGGAGCCATGGTCAGGGTACGTGGGCCTGTGGAGGTGAATAAGACCCACCCCTGTGGAAAGTTTTGGATCCGACCCAGGGAGCTGGGTTTTCTGGACAGCAGGGACCAGCTTTGTCCTCAGGCCAGGCCTGGCCACTGGACCCTGAAGGTGCTTCCCAGCAGGGCAGGCTCTAGGGGAGGCATCTCGCCATGAACCGGGCACTCCTGGCTTCTTCCCTCCTGCCCAGGGGCTGTGCTGCGGCCTGCTTTTCCCATGCTCATCAGAGGACTTCCACCCCAAATCACTACACCTGTTACTGGCTGCCACAACTTTAGAACAGAAAGTGAAATCACCACGTGTCACATTGGCAGGCTGACACCAGCAGGTAATCAGAAAAGTACGGGCCTCACCTAAGTGCACACTGTGCCTCGGACCCTGGATTGGCACTTCTGGGCCTGGCACCCTCACACATCTGTTTGCCTAGAAGCCATGGCACAGCGTCACTGGTCTGTGCTAAGACCTTTAGTCCAGAAACGCTGTTATTCTGTGGCATTTTCATTTGCAGCAGAGGTTGCAAAGAATGAATGCAGACCAGAAATTGTCCTTAGGGGATCACAGCATGTCCAGTCCACGCTAATGCAGATAAAGTCATGACTCAGAAGGTCACATCCCGTCACACCGGCACGGCAAGTGTCCATCAGCCGCGGGGTCAGGGATGCGAATTCGAGGCGGCCACCCTCTACCTTGCAAAGGTGCTTTACCATGTGCCCAGGCCGACTGATAAAATAAGCAGCCTGATAAAATAAGTTACAGATCAGACTCTGAAAAGCACGTTTTCCTAGGAAATCCGTTGCACCGACTTCAGTGACATGACTCGAAATGGGCGTCGGCTGTTTGGGCAGGAGAAGCAGGGGAGATCCTTGGCCGATGAGGGTGGAATGAGGCGGCCTGGGGACGGGCAGGGGCAAGGGCCTGGGTGGGCACCCAGAGGTCCCGTCCTGGCTGGGCAGCCCCACCTGTCCCCTCCACCTGGTGCCTCCCCGACCGGGACCTGCTCCGGAAGCGCCCGCCCGCAGTCCACACATCCAAAGGAGGCACTTGGTGGTTCTCGCTGCAATTCATTTTAATTATGTGTGTCATAAAAAGACCACCTATGGATGAGACAATGCTGCTGTAAGAGTCTCAAGGTTACTGCAGGGAATACTTCATAACCGAAGTGTGTTTTCCCCAAGGAGTTCTACTACCATTTGATTTAATTTTTAATTTTTACATTTTAATCAAAAATAGATCAAATGGTGGTGGTCTCTCCGGGGAAACATCCTTCAGACAGGAAGCCGGCCACGCTCTTTTTCAATATGTAAAGCTGCCATCTCTGTGTGAGCCACGGGGGGTGCCCGCTGCCAGCCACCCCTGCGGGGGGCCGGGCATGCTTCCGGGGGAGCCAGGCCGCAGGCAGCCCCCATGCTCCAGCCCCTCTCGTGAGCTGGAAACAATGGCCCCGAGGTGCATTTCATTGGTACATCTCCGCACTGCGTGGGGCCTAGGATCTCCCTGAGGGCACTTCCATCTCCCTGGGGGAGTCCCCTTATCTTTGCAGGGGTGGGAGGAGGTGGGCAA
>NC_048223.1:128000314-128012661 GCF_002007445.2 Ailuropoda melanoleuca
TCGACAGCTCTCTCCCCTCAGGAACTTGAGCTTAGCGGGAGATGGTCATGCCTGCTGTGATGACGGCTCCCACGGAGCCATGGTCAGGGTACGTGGGCCTGTGGAGGTGAATAAGACCCACCCCTGTGGAAAGTTTTGGATCCGACCCAGGGAGCTGGGTTTTCTGGACAGCAGGGACCAGCTTTGTCCTCAGGCCAGGCCTGGCCACTGGACCCTGAAGGTGCTTCCCAGCAGGGCAGGCTCTAGGGGAGGCATCTCGCCATGAACCGGGCACTCCTGGCTTCTTCCCTCCTGCCCAGGGGCTGTGCTGCGGCCTGCTTTTCCCATGCTCATCAGAGGACTTCCACCCCAAATCACTACACCTGTTACTGGCTGCCACAACTTTAGAACAGAAAGGGAAATCACCACGTGTCACACGTTGGCAGGCTGACACCAGCAGGTAATCAGAAAAGTACGGGCCTCACCTAAGTGCACACTGTGCCTCGGACCCTGGATTGGCACTTCTGGGCCTGGCACCCTCACACATCTGTTTGCCTAGAAGCCATGGCACAGCGTCACTGGTCTGTGCTAAGACCTTTAGTCCAGAAACGCTGTTATTCTGTGGCATTTTCATTTGCAGCAGAGGTTGCAAAGAATGAATGCAGACCAGAAATTGTCCTTAGGGGATCACAGCATGTCCAGTCCACGCTAATGCAGATAAAGTCATGACTCAGAAGGTCACATCCCGTCACACCGGCACGGCAAGTGTCCATCAGCCGCGGGGTCAGGGATGCGAATTCGAGGCGGCCACCCTCTACCTTGCAAAGGTGCTTTACCATGTGCCCAGGCCGACTGATAAAATAAGCAGCCTGATAAAATAAGTTACAGATCAGACTCTGAAAAGCACGTTTTCCTAGGAAATCCGTTGCACCGACTTCAGTGACATGACTCGAAATGGGCGTCGGCTGTTTGGGCAGGAGAAGCAGGGGAGATCCTTGGCCGATGAGGGTGGAATGAGGCGGCCTGGGGACGGGCAGGGGCAAGGGCCTGGGTGGGCACCCAGAGGTCCCGTCCTGGCTGGGCAGCCCCACCTGTCCCCTCCACCTGGTGCCTCCCCGACCGGGACCTGCTCCGGAAGCGCCCGCCCGCAGTCCACACATCCAAAGGAGGCATTTGGTGGTTCTCGCTGCAATTCATTTTAATTATGTGTGTCATAAAAAGACCACCTATGGATGAGACAATGCTGCTGTAAGAGTCTCAAGGTTACTGCAGGGAATACTTCATAACCGAAGTGTGTTTTCCCCAAGGAGTTCTACTACCATTTGATTTAATTTTTAATTTTTACATTTTAATCAAAAATAGATCAAATGGTGGTGGTCTCTCCGGGGAAACATCCTTCAGACAGGAAGCCGGCCACGCTCTTTTTCAATATGTAAAGCTGCCATCTCTGTGTGAGCCACGGGGGGTGCCCGCTGCCAGCCACCCCTGCGGGGGGCCGGGCATGCTTCCGGGGGAGCCAGGCCGCGGGCAGCCCCCCTGCTCCAGCCCCTCTCGTGAGCTGGAAACAATGGCCCCGAGGTGCATTTCATTGGTGCATCTCCGCACTGCGTGGGGCCTAGGATCTCACTGAGGGCACTTCCATCTCCCTGGGGGAGTCCCCTTATCTTTGCAGGGGCGGGAGGAGGTGGGCAATGTGTGCGCGTCTGCACCCCTTCGTGCTCTGCATTCTGAATAACAGGCACTACAGGTCTTTGATGGCAAGGAAAGGACCTCGCACCCCCATCCTGGTGCCTGCACAGAGGACGGCCAGCTGGCTTGTCGCCCTGTGACTGTGAAGTGGCCCAGACTCTGGCCGAGATCCAGGTGGGCTCCCGAAGCAGCCACTGTGTACATTCGGCAGCTTCTCCAGCTGGGTGTTCTCATCTGGAAAGTGGGGACAAGACTGGGATGGGCCCATGGTGTCGTCGTAGGGATCAGGAGCCATCAGAGCGATGTGCCAGAGGAGTCCAGCCTGCACAGAAGAGCTCACTGCTGCTATTTTGCTAACGTCATTACGATTGCATATGGAATAAAGGCCGTCTGCTCTCGCTCATCCCCAGTGCCGACTCAGGATGTCTGAGGGTCAAGGCACGAAGGGCCTGGGTGTTTGGTGAGGAAGCAGGCAGGCCTGGGGGGAACCCGGGGTCTCCGGAAGTCCAGACCTTCCAGAGACTGCCTTAATGCCCCAGCAGTGCTCATAGCTCTGCAACCTGCAGTCTTTCTCAGGGACCTTGATTGCTGCACAATGAGCCAGGCATCCAGGCACCCCACTGCAAAGCTGGGGGAAGGGCAAAGGGAATGCAGGGGGATGGAGAGAGAGGCACCCACTTTCCCACTTTCTCTAACTCCTGTCCCTACATCAGCGGAGATCACTGACACCGTGGCCATATCAGCCTGGCTCCTGGAGGCGTGCCTTCATACATTCATATCACAACACGATGGCCCTGGCCTCTGGCACCCCAAGGCAGGGGTGTTCCCCACCTCCCGTCAATGTCATTTACATAAAGATCCACTGGAAGTATTATTTTCTGAGTTAGCTCCAGGGAAATAAGGCACTTTCTCCTAAAGAACAGGTGGGGTTCCTTCCTTCTGGCCATTGGGATACACATCAGACTGTCCTTGTTGCCTTAGAAGCCCAGAGGAGTTTGTCCTCAGGGCTGGTGGCTGGCTTTCTGGTCCCACTGCCTCCTCTTTAGTGCAACGCGTTTCGTCTCAACGCTGTAGGACAGTGGGGCTAGGTAAGGGCTGGAATGGCTGTGCGCCCTCCCTGGCCCNAACAATGGCCCCGAGGTGCATTTCATTGGTACATCTCCGCACTGCGTGGGGCCTAGGATCTCCCTGAGGGCACTTCCATCTCCCTGGGGGAGTCCCCTTATCTTTGCAGGGGTGGGAGGAGGTGGGCAACGTGTGCGCGTCTGCACCCCTTCGTGCTCTGCATTCTGAATAACAGGCACTACAGGTCTTTGATGGCAAGGAAAGGACCTCGCACCCCCATCCTGGTGCCTGCACAGAGGACGGCCAGCTGGCTTGTCGCCCTGTGACTGTGAAGTGGCCCAGACTCTGGCCGAGATCCAGGTGGGCTCCCGAAGCAGCCACTGTGTACATTCGGCAGCTTCTCCAGCTGGGTGTTCTCATCTGGAAAGTGGGGACAAGACTGGGATGGGCCCGTGGTGTCGTCGTAGGGATCAGGAGCCATCAGAGCGATGTGCCAGAGGAGTCCAGCCTGCACAGAAGAGCTCACTGCTGCTATTTTGCTAACGTCATTACGATTGCATATGGAATAAAGGCCGTCTGCTCTCGCTCATCCCCAGTGCCGACTCAGGATGTCTGAGGGTCAAGGCACGAAGGGCCTGGGTGTTTGGTGAGGAAGCAGGCAGGCCTGGGGGGAACCCGGGGTCTCCGGAAGTCCAGACCTTCCAGAGACTGCCTTAATGCCCCAGCAGTGCTCATAGCTCTGCAACCTGCAGTCTTTCTCAGGGACCTTGATTGCTGCACAATGAGCCAGGCATCCAGGCACCCCACTGCAAAGCTGGGGGAAGGGCAAAGGGAATGCAGGGGGATGGAGAGAGAGGCACCCACTTTCCCACTTTCTCTAACTCCTGTCCCTACATCAGCGGAGATCACTGACACCGTGGCCATATCAGCCTGGCTCCTGGAGGCGTGCCTTCATACATTCATATCACAACACGATGGCCCTGGCCTCTGGCACCCCAAGGCAGGGGTGTTCCCCACCTCCCGTCAATGTCATTTACATAAAGATCCACTGGAAGTATTATTTTCTGAGTTAGCTCCAGGGAAATAAGGCACTTTCTCCTAAAGAACAGGTGGGGTTCCTTCCTTCTGGCCATTGGGATACACATCAGACTGTCCTTGTTGCCTTAGAAGCCCAGAGGAGTTTGTCCTCAGGGCTGGTGGCTGGCTTTCTGGTCCCACTGCCTCCTCTTTAGTGCAACGCGTTTCGTCTCAACGCTGTAGGACAGTGGGGCTAGGTAAGGGCTGGAATGGCTGTGCGCCCTCCCTGGCCCCATCAGCCAGTGGCCAGCAGTGGCAGGAGGCCCAGTGGATGGGAGCTCCCTTTCCTCCATGCTGTGCTGTCTTTGCTGCTTGCTTCATTCCCATGTGCAGAGCGTGCCCTCCAGACCAGGCAGTGACTCCCTGAGCTTGGTGTGCAGGAAGGCAGGTCCAGATCTCCCCAGTCAGGGCCAGGAGACCGTGCCCGGGGATCTGCTTTCCCTCAGCTCCTGGAAGACACTCAGGCACCTTGTAGTCACGGCAGGCAGGTCCGGGCAGGGAACCTGCAGAGGCCTCGGGGCTCACGCTGTGGTCAAAGACAGCTTCTTTTCATTTTTCTTTTTTTTAAAAAATTTATCCATTCATTTGAGAGAGAGAGAGAGCAAGCATGAGCAGGGGAGGGGCAGAGGGAGAGCAAGCATCGCAGGCAGACTCCCAGTGGCCCAATCCCAAAACACCCAGATCGTGACCTGAGCTGAAACCCAGAGTCGGACGTCCCACCAGCCGAGCCGTACAGACAGTTGCGGACTTAGCAGCCAGCCTTGGTGCTTTGGGTGTTTTGCTGCCAGGGTGACAAGTTTTTCTCAGGCCACATGCAGCACGTGCCACTTCCAATTCTGGGAGAGAGAGCTTTCCCCCAGGGCTGAGTCTGGGTTTTTAGACTTTGAGGACTTTGCTCACGACCAAAGCTGAGAAAGAGGCAAACACGGCAACACTGAGACAGGGACTAACGGGATAAAATTATGGGTGAGTTCAAGTCTCACGGCAGGTGTTCTGTGCTTTCTCAGTCTGCACACGTGGCTCTCACCAGGAGAGGGTCATCAAGACAGAGGAGACACAGCTCAGGGTGGGGTTCAGAACCAGGCAGCAGGTGGTGGGCTCTGAGCTGGGAAAGACGGACCCCTGGAAGCTGTGGGAGCGGGCCCCGGAGCAGGAAGGGGACCCTCTGTGGCCCCCCGACCCCTCAGGATACTCACACACCTCACAGAGCACGGCTGGCCAAGCACACGCAGGCCTCATGGTGGCCGGAGCTCCTGAAGCCTTCAAAGATCATTAAAATCAGTTCAAACTGATGGTGCAGATGTGGTGCAAACCCGTCTGGGTGCCAGGGAGCTCTGCCCGGCTCCGGGCGCCATCCCTGCATCCCACTCAAGCCCAGCGCAAACCTCGCTCAGCTAACCCGGTTGGTTTTACGATCCACTGCCTCATCTTCAAAATGGATGAGAGTGCCTGCCTCAGGGCATGGGGGGTTAACCGAGCTACCAGCACCCCCGCCCTGCGCCGGCGTCTGGGAGGAGGACCTGCATAGACGGGGTGGGGGCCGTCCTAGGCGGATGGCTGAGTCAGTGTGTCTGGATACGGGGGCAACGGCACAGTGACCTTGTTCATCGTTGAAACCTTAAAGTCACTTCACCCACAAAACAAAGGCAAACTATGGAAGAGAAAAATGCAATCCTATGAAAGCTTTATAACATGTCTTAAAGAAACTCGAAAATCAACACATGACATTTTCTACCTCAAACAACATAGGGGACATCTGAATTAAGTTCAAATAAGCTACCAAAGAAACGTGAGTTAGCACTCAGATTCCATTTTAAACATTATTCCAAGAGACTGTTCAACATAGAGCATGTGGCAAGCAAAACTGTGTGAACACAGGCGGGCGCTTCGGAGCCCCTCAGCCAGGGTGCAAAGCAAGCCCTTTTCCAGCACGGACCTGCGCCCTGGCCTCAGCCAGGCAACCGGACCTCTTGTCTCCCAAGCGGATGCCCCTACCCGGCTCAGGCGACTGTGATGCTCCATGCAAAGCATCCAGGACGTGCCCGGACAGAGCCAGGTGCAGCTGTCGTTGCAGCCCTTGGGTTGTACTACGAAGCCAATGTGCTCCTTATTCAAAGTTAATTTTTGAAAGAACATCTTAGGAAATACAAAAACGCAAAAGAAAAATACAGTGCATCACACACACACATGTTCTCACCAGAATTAAGTGTTAACACTGGGTTATATTTGTATTAGATTTTTAAATTAGTTAAACATGCCAGCAACAGCTGAGGTTCCTTTAATCATGAGCACTCGTCCCCTGCTGCCCACCCTCTCTTTGGCCACCAGCATCCTTCCCACCCCACAGAATTTGCTCTGTCCTGACCTCTGGCCAGTCCACTGGGAGGGAGCCCGAGGCAGGGGTGCCTGTGCCAGGGAGCATGGACAGGCCCCTTGGGAGAAACCTGTGGGAGTAGGGGCAGGACAGGAGAAGTGGGGTCAAGACAGCTGCAGGAGACATCAGGGCCTGATCCACGCAGAGCTCAGGCAC
This sequence comes from Ailuropoda melanoleuca, assembly GCF_002007445.2. Lineage (NCBI taxonomy): Eukaryota > Metazoa > Chordata > Mammalia > Carnivora > Ursidae > Ailuropoda > Ailuropoda melanoleuca. The sequence continues at coordinate 128,006,655 of NC_048223.1, forward strand.
CCACTCTGAGCACCTGAAGGTGAGGGGGCAGGGGTCTGTGGACACCCACAGGTCAGTCGTTGGCTCTGAGCCCCGGTGGGAGGCAGGAATACCAGCCACAGCCCCCCTGACGTCCGGGCTTCTCCAGGACAGGCAGTACGAAGGAGACAACACCCTAGAGGAAGCGGCCAGGAGCCCGAGCCCCAGGCCTGGCCGCGGGTCTGCACTGTCTCATCAGGCCCGTGTGGTCCCAGCTGCCACTGCCTATTCTCCTACCATGAGTATTGTTACAAGAATACAGGATTGAGGTAAGAGTTTAGACCAGGACACCTGAAGGTCAGAGGAGCCCCGACAGCCTCATGGGTAAGTTAAGCATCAGTGGAGCATTTGAAAATTCCTGCGCTAACTTTGAGGAAAGAATACATGCTCTAAGAACATTTTCCAAGCACGTCTGTCAATGCCAGTCAGATACTGGTGGAGATCACTTGTGTAATAAACATTTGCCACCATATCCGAATACCACATCAGGGGGCAAATCGTATGATCTTACAATTTACAAGAATTGTGCCAAAATGTCAGTTTTTTGTTAAGACCCACTGGTTCTCGGGCTGGTGTAGAGCAAGACAGCTTGTAAATACTCCTCGGCTGCTGTGGGACTTCCGGAGTCTGAGGGGGCCACAACTGCTATTCTTCGGGTTTTCAGGGCCACTGAGTCAGATCTCCCAGGTCTAGCCTCTATGTCCAGGGAGATGTTTTCCAGAATGAGACCCAGAGCACACTGGGGCCTCGTGGGGGCTTTTGCCTTCAGGTCAGGACTTTGCTGTGGGGCATGAGAATCAAGGGGACGCACGGCTAGCTCCGGGAATCTGCTGGACGTGACAGCTGCCAATGTGGGCGTCTCTGCAGCCTGCACTCTGGGACCACAGGTCTCGAGCGCGTCTATCAATTACCCGGGATGCCAGTGAAACCGCGTTGTAAGTGGAACCATCTGGGGAGACAAAGGGTCTTTGTGAGAAGTCTCCCCCTGCTCTGTTGTCGGGGTGATGCCCTAACCTCAGGGAGAAGTTGCTGGCCGCAGGGAGCAGGAGAAAACCCTCCAGCGGTGACCACGGAACAGAGGACCCTCGGGGGAGTGGCAGTATCTGGACCCCAAGGGAAAGACGGAGAGCCAGCACAACCCTCTCTCCAGAGTGCTGCTGTAGCGACAGTCCGGTTTTTTGTTTTTTGGGGTTTTTAAAATTTTTTAAATTTTATTATGGTAGGAGCGCCTGGGTGGCACAGTGGTTAAGTGTCTGCCTTCGGCTCAGGGCGTGATCCCGGCGTTATGGGATCGAGCCCCACGTCAGGCTCCTCCTCTATGAGCCTGCTTCTTCCTCTCCCACTCCCCCTGCTTGTGTTCCCTCTCTCGCTGGCTGTCTCTGTCTCTGTCAAATGAGTAGATAAAATCTTAAAAAAAAAAATTTTATTATGGTAAGAATAGTGAACGTGAGCTCTAGCCTCTCAGATGCCCAAGTGTGCAATACGTACTGTCAGCTATAGGTATCACATTTGTAGCCGAGCTCCCCGGCGCATTCGTCTTGCGTAGCTGGAGCTGTACCCACCGAGCAACAACTCCTCACGTCCAACCCCCGCTTTATCGTTTGCTTCCAGGAGTCTATTGCTGACGCCTCCCCTAAGCGGAATCATGTGCCATTTGTCCTTCGATGACTGGCTCATTTCACTCAGCACAACGTCTTCCAGGTTCTTCCATGTGGTCGGAAATGCAGGATTTCCTTCTTTTTTAAGGCTGAATAATATTCCACTGTGCGTATGGACCACATTTTCTCTACCCATGTTTCTGCTGATAGACATTAGGACTGTTCCCATGTCTTGGCTCTTGTGAGTCATACTGCTACGAATGTGGAAGTGCGAGTATCACTTCGAGATCCCGATTTCAACTCTTTTGGGGTACATCCAGAAGCAGAGCTGCCAGATCAGAGGGCAGTTCTGTTCTCAACGTTTTCAGAAACCTCTGCACCAGTTCGCATCCCCCAGCCGTACAAGAGGGCTCCAATGGCTCCACAGCCTCGCCAACACTGTCTTTAGGTATTTTACGAACGGCCGTCCCAGCAGGTGTGAGGTGGCACTCATTGCGGTCTGGGTTTGCATTTCCCTGATGTTGGGTGATGTGGGGCATCTTCTCACGTGCCCGCTGAAGGCGTCTCACTTCCCGACTACAAAATATATTACAAAGCCACAGTCACCAAAAAGTACACCCCAGCGTACAGACAGACACGTAGACCCATGGGGCAGAATACAGAGCCAGAAACACGCACAGACACAGTCAAGAGGCCTTCACCTGGGCCGGCACCAAGAACACACAACAGGGAAGTCTCTTCAACAAACAGTGCTGGGGAAACTGGAAACCACGGTCAGAAGAACGAAACTGCAGCCCTATCTTACACCACCCACAAAGATCCACTCCACATGGACTGGAAACCCAAAGCTAAGGCCTGAAACTCCAACTTCCAGAGGAGGATACAGGGAAAGCACAGTGACACGGACACTGGCGATGACATCACGTAGCGTGGGCAGGACGCCGAGCACAGAGGCAGCAGGAGCAAGCTGCGACCCAGCAATGAAGCCCCCCAGCAAAGCGGAGAGGCATCCTGCAGGACAGAAGGAGAGACGCACACACCGCCTCTCTGATGAGAGGCTAATTTCAAAGATAAATAAGGAAGTCCCGTACCTCACTCAACAGCACAAAGCTAATAAGTCAATTTGCAAATGGGCGAAGGACTTAACAGACACGTCTCCAAAGCAGACGCAGATGGCCACGGGTTGTTTTTCATGATCGACAACTTTCAGAGACTGGAAAAGGCATTTATGAGCCCTGAGGCGAGATTTCTTTTGCTAATTCAAATTAATTATTAAGAGGCTTGTCAAGAATGTTTTTAAAAATTAAGAGATTTAGATCATCACTTAGCTGGCTTTCCTGAAACGTGAGTAAGTGGGTCTCACCGGAAGAATGACCGAGATCACTTTAGTTGATATGCACTATTGGTGGTTGATGGTGCCGTCTTTTCTTGTACTTTTACTTTTTTTTTAATAAAGGTCATAACTAAATGTGATTTAACTTTGTATTTGTGTCATTATTTTCACATAAGTGAATTTAGACATCACCAGCCAAATCTTATCTATCCTGAATTTCAGCTAAAAAGTCACTNACTCCCCCTGCTTGTGTTCCCTCTCTCGCTGGCTGTCTCTGTCTCTGTCAAATGAGTAGATAAAATCTTAAAAAAAAAAATTTTATTATGGTAAGAATAGTGAACGTGAGCTCTAGCCTCTCAGATGCCCAAGTGTGCAATACGTACTGTCAGCTATAGGTATCACATTTGTAGCCGAGCTCCCCGGCGCATTCGTCTTGCGTAGCTGGAGCTGTACCCACCGAGCAACAACTCCTCACGTCCAACCCCCGCTTTATCGTTTGCTTCCAGGAGTCTATTGCTGACGCCTCCCCTAAGCGGAATCATGTGCCATTTGTCCTTCGATGACTGGCTCATTTCACTCAGCACAACGTCTTCCAGGTTCTTCCATGTGGTCGGAAATGCAGGATTTCCTTCTTTTTTAAGGCTGAATAATATTCCACTGTGCGTATGGACCACATTTTCTCTACCCATGTTTCTGCTGATAGACATTAGGACTGTTCCCATGTCTTGGCTCTTGTGAGTCATACTGCTACGAATGTGGAAGTGCGAGTATCACTTCGAGATCCCGATTTCAACTCTTTTGGGGTACATCCAGAAGCAGAGCTGCCAGATCAGAGGGCAGTTCTGTTCTCAAAGTTTTCAGAAACCTCTGCACCAGTTCGCATCCCCCAGCCGTACAAGAGGGCTCCAATGGCTCCACAGCCTCGCCAACACTGTCTTTAGGTATTTTACGAACGGCCGTCCCAGCAGGTGTGAGGTGGCACTCATTGCGGTCTGGGTTTGCATTTCCCTGATGTTGGGTGATGTGGGGCATCTTCTCACGTGCCCGCTGAAGGCGTCTCACTTCCCGACTACAAAATATATTACAAAGCCACAGTCACCAAAAAGTACACCCCAGCGTACAGACAGACACGTAGACCCATGGGGCAGAATACAGAGCCAGAAACACGCACAGACACAGTCAAGAGGCCTTCACCTGGGCCGGCACCAAGAACACACAACAGGGAAGTCTCTTCAACAAACAGTGCTGGGGAAACTGGAAACCACGGTCAGAAGAACGAAACTGCAGCCCTATCTTACACCACCCACAAAGATCCACTCCACATGGACTGGAAACCCAAAGCTAAGGCCTGAAACTCCAACTTCCAGAGGAGGATACAGGGAAAGCACAGTGACACGGACACTGGCGATGACATCACGTAGCGTGGGCAGGACGCCGAGCACAGAGGCAGCAGGAGCAAGCTGCGACCCAGCAATGAAGCCCCCCAGCAAAGCGGAGAGGCATCCTGCAGGACAGAAGGAGAGACGCACACACCGCCTCTCTGATGAGAGGCTAATTTCAAAGATAAATAAGGAAGTCCCGTACCTCACTCAACAGCACAAAGCTAATAAGTCAATTTGCAAATGGGCGAAGGACTTAACAGACACGTCTCCAAAGCAGACGCAGATGGCCACGGGTTGTTTTTCATGATCGACAACTTTCAGAGACTGGAAAAGGCATTTATGAGCCCTGAGGCGAGATTTCTTTTGCTAATTCAAATTAATTATTAAGAGGCTTGTCAAGAATGTTTTTAAAAATTAAGAGATTTAGATCATCACTTAGCTGGCTTTCCTGAAACGTGAGTAAGTGGGTCTCACCGGAAGAATGACCGAGATCACTTTAGTTGATATGCACTATTGGTGGTTGATGGTGCCGTCTTTTCTTGTACTTTTACTTTTTTTTTAATAAAGGTCATAACTAAATGTGATTTAACTTTGTATTTGTGTCATTATTTTCACATAAGTGAATTTAGACATCACCAGCCAAATCTTATCTATCCTGAATTTCAGCTAAAAAGTCACTGTACATTTGTAAATGCACAGTTAACCCCTACTGACCCGAGCAAGGCATTCGGAGTGCCGTTCCCCATGCCTCCAAAGCTCCCAGACTCTCAGCTCCACCGGGAGGCTAAAGTGGGAGCACTGTCACCAGTAGGACAGGGAGGGCACCCGGGGAGCCACGCGTGCATGGTTCGAAAGCGGCAGTTACCCCGCAGGGAGCATTTCCCACAGGTGTTCCACGTGAGCTGGCTCGCAGCTGTGACCATGCCTCTGTAAGGAGATGGTAGCCCCTGGTGGCTCAGGTGGTGAAGCGTCTGCCTCCGACTCAGGTCATGATCCCGGGGTCTTGGGATCGAGCCCTGTCCCTCTGCCTGCCGCTCTCTCTGCTGTGCTCTCTCTCGCTCTCTCTGACAAATAAATAAGATCTTAAAAAAAAAATAAAATAAAAGAGATGCTAGGCCCAAACTACAGTGGAGGAAGAGGATGGTCAGACAGAAGCCTCCGCTGACTCCAGGGGAGGTGGGAAGCACAAACGCACTGCACTCCACCCCCATCGGTCGAGGGACTCAGTCACCTGCCACCTGCAGTTAGGGGACACGCACACGGCCACCACCCGAGCCACCCAGGCTGCTCAGAAACAGCTCAGTAAGTCCAACCTACCTGCCTTCCTGGCTCGACTTGACATCAAGCTGTTTGTTCCCGGGGGCGGGGGGAGGGGAGGCGGCTCTGGAAACGGAGGGACTTGGTTTTGGAACAGATGCTCACCAGCCCCGTCCCAGTGCTCAGCAAGAGGGCATTACCACTGAGGTCTTGAGACAGACAGTCACTTCTATTCGACATAAACTGTAGGGTCCAGGGGGGATCTAAGAGGAAATGACATCAGGTGTCTGAGGAAGACTCCTAGTAGAAATGTACCATGAGGCTCTGAGCTCCTGACTGGACCCTTCTTTGTCTTCCCCCATTTTGTCAGCTGGGCCGTCCTGCATGTGATGGACAGAAAGGCCAACAGACCCATGCAC
>NC_048223.1:128012818-128074036 GCF_002007445.2 Ailuropoda melanoleuca
ACTCCCCCTGCTTGTGTTCCCTCTCTCGCTGGCTGTCTCTGTCTCTGTCAAATGAGTAGATAAAATCTTAAAAAAAAAAATTTTATTATGGTAAGAATAGTGAACGTGAGCTCTAGCCTCTCAGATGCCCAAGTGTGCAATACGTACTGTCAGCTATAGGTATCACATTTGTAGCCGAGCTCCCCGGCGCATTCGTCTTGCGTAGCTGGAGCTGTACCCACCAAGCAACAACTCCTCACGTCCAACCCCCGCTTTATCGTTTGCTTCCAGGAGTCTATTGCTGACGCCTCCCCTAAGCGGAATCATGTGCCATTTGTCCTTCGATGACTGGCTCATTTCACTCAGCACAACGTCTTCCAGGTTCTTCCATGTGGTCGGAAATGCAGGATTTCCTTCTTTTTTAAGGCTGAATAATATCCCACTGTGCGTATGGACCACATTTTCTCTACCCATGTTTCTGCTGATAGACATTAGGACTGTTCCCATGTCTTAGCTCTTGTGAGTCATACTGCTACGAATGTGGGAGTGCGAGTATCACTTCGAGATCCCGATTTCAACTCTTTTGGGGTACATCCAGAAGCAGAGCTGCCAGATCAGAGGGCAGTTCTGTTCTCAACGTTTTCAGAAACCTCTGCACCAGTTCGCATCCCCCAGCCGTACAAGAGGGCTCCAATGGCTCCACAGCCTCGCCAACACTGTCTTTAGGTATTTTACGAACGGCCGTCCCAGCAGGTGTGAGGTGGCACTCATTGCGGTCTGGGTTTGCATTTCCCTGATGTTGGGTGATGTGGGGCATCTTCTCACGTGCCCGCTGAAGGCGTCTCACTTCCCGACTACAAAATATATTACAAAGCCACAGTCACCAAAAAGTACGCCCCGGCGTACAGACAGACACGTAGACCCATGGGGCAGAATACAGAGCCAGAAACACGCACAGACACAGTCAAGAGGCCTTCACCTGGGCGGGCGCCAAGAACACACAACGGGGAAGTCTCTTCAACAAACAGTGCTGGGGAAACTGGAAACCACGGTCAGAAGAACGAAACTGCAGCCCTATCTTACACCACCCACAAAGATCCACTCCACATGGACTGGAAACCCAAAGCTAAGGCCTGAAACTCCAACTTCCAGAGGAGAATACAGGGAAAGCACAGTGACACGGACACTGGCGNTGAAACTCCAACTTCCAGAGGAGGATACAGGGAAAGCACAGTGACACGGACACTGGCGATGACATCACGTAGCGTGGGCAGGACGCCGAGCACAGAGGCAGCAGGAGCAAGCTGCGACCCAGCAATGAAGCCCCCCAGCAAAGCGGAGAGGCATCCTGCAGGACAGAAGGAGAGACGCACACACCGCCTCTCTGATGAGAGGCTAATTTCAAAGATAAATAAGGAAGTCCCGTACCTCACTCAACAGCACAAAGCTAATAAGTCAATTTGCAAATGGGCGAAGGACTTAACAGACACGTCTCCAAAGCAGACGCAGATGGCCACGGGTTGTTTTTCATGATCGACAACTTTCAGAGACTGGAAAAGGCATTTATGAGCCCTGAGGCGAGATTTCTTTTGCTAATTCAAATTAATTATTAAGAGGCTTGTCAAGAATGTTTTTAAAAATTAAGAGATTTAGATCATCACTTAGCTGGCTTTCCTGAAACGTGAGTAAGTGGGTCTCACCGGAAGAATGACCGAGATCACTTTAGTTGATATGCACTATTGGTGGTTGATGGTGCCGTCTTTTCTTGTACTTTTACTTTTTTTTTAATAAAGGTCATAACTAAATGTGATTTAACTTTGTATTTGTGTCATTATTTTCACATAAGTGAATTTAGACATCACCAGCCAAATCTTATCTATCCTGAATTTCAGCTAAAAAGTCACTGTACATTTGTAAATGCACAGTTAACCCCTACTGACCCGAGCAAGGCATTCGGAGTGCCGTTCCCCATGCCTCCAAAGCTCCCAGACTCTCAGCTCCACCGGGAGGCTAAAGTGGGAGCACTGTCACCAGTAGGACAGGGAGGGCACCCGGGGAGCCACGCGTGCATGGTTCGAAAGCGGCAGTTACCCCGCAGGGAGCATTTCCCACAGGTGTTCCACGTGAGCTGGCTCGCAGCTGTGACCATGCCTCTGTAAGGAGATGGTAGCCCCTGGTGGCTCAGGTGGTGAAGCGTCTGCCTCCGACTCAGGTCATGATCCCGGGGTCTTGGGATCGAGCCCTGTCCCTCTGCCTGCCGCTCTCTCTGCTGTGCTCTCTCTCGCTCTCTCTGACAAATAAATAAGATCTTAAAAAAAAAATAAAATAAAAGAGATGCTAGGCCCAAACTACAGTGGAGGAAGAGGATGGTCAGACAGAAGCCTCCGCTGACTCCAGGGGAGGTGGGAAGCACAAACGCACTGCACTCCACCCCCATCGGTCGAGGGACTCAGTCACCTGCCACCTGCAGTTAGGGGACACGCACACGGCCACCACCCGAGCCACCCAGGCTGCTCAGAAACAGCTCAGTAAGTCCAACCTACCTGCCTTCCTGGCTCGACTTGACATCAAGCTGTTTGTTCCCGGGGGCGGGGGGAGGGGAGGCGGCTCTGGAAACGGAGGGACTTGGTTTTGGAACAGATGCTCACCAGCCCCGTCCCAGTGCTCAGCAAGAGGGCATTACCACTGAGGTCTTGAGACAGACAGTCACTTCTATTCGACATAAACTGTAGGGTCCAGGGGGGATCTAAGAGGAAATGACATCAGGTGTCTGAGGAAGACTCCTAGTAGAAATGTACCATGAGGCTCTGAGCTCCTGACTGGACCCTTCTTTGTCTTCCCCCATTTTGTCAGCTGGGCCGTCCTGCATGTGATGGACATAAAGGCCAACAGACCCATGCACACTGCTGCTGCCTGTGACTTCCCCTGCAACATGATTAATGAAATGCAGTTACCCCGGTCGTCACTGGGTCACTGCCCAGAGCTCTGCCATCCAGCTGTCCCCCCCACCCCCACCTGTAACTCCAGCGGGAGGCCCAGGAGCGCCACCCACCCCTGCAGGACGGCTCAGTATGGCCAGGAGGAGTGGAGCCTGTCCAGATGCCTCTCAGGCTGTGTGCCCCCACACATGGGGATCGAAGACTCATCCCCAACTCTCTGTGACCATCTGCCCATTGAACTTAGGGTGGATGTGCTTGTTTGGGTCCCCAGATTATCCTGGGGTTTCCAGTGGCCAGAGGAAGGAGGAGAAGTGGAGAATGAGAGATTAGTGTCTGGACCACCCACAGCCCATGATCACGGGAGACGAGGGGAAGAAATGCCTCCATTTCTCACGGTGAAGGAAAAGACTGAGTAGTTGTAAGCCTTGATTGGATTTGGTTTTCTTTTGTGTGATAAAATACACATGACCTAAATTGTGCTGTTTTTAAGCCTCCCGGTCCTGGCATGAAGCATGTCCACACTGTTGTGCAACCATAACTCCACCCGTCCCCAGAGCTGTTATATCTTCTCCAACTGAAAGCCTGTCCCCGCGGAGCAACTCAGCGCCCGACGGGCGGAGCCCTGCTAAGTTTGCACCAGGCAGACCTGCCACCCCGCCAGGCGGCAGAAGTACAAGATCATGGTTAATGGCTGGCCGGAAATCCTCACCAAATATGCATACAGACTTGTAAGGAATTGTTGGGCCAGAAGTTTCTAAAGGTGCTTTAAAATGCACACAGAAATCACGAGTACTAGACATGAGCGGAGGCCAGCAGCCCTGGGACGATGTCTGGAATGGTGTCTCCACGCGGCCTGCCCCTGCAGGGGAGGGGGCTTCACAACAGGGTCAAGGTCAACGTCGGAGGCAGAGAGGACCCCGCTTTAAGCCCTGTCACTGACATCCTGGGACTCAGGGCGCTGAGCTCCAAGACCCCGTGCACGGATATGCAGTCACAGTCACTACTGCCAGGCCCTGTTCAAAGCACCTCAAATGCTCCCACCACTCACTGCTCATAGCGGGTTCTGAGGCGTTTTCCAGAAAAGGAAACTGAGGCACAAGGTCAGTGATGGGAGAAGCACAGGAGTCGCAGGCAGGCACCTACCCCAGCCCTGTGATCCACCAGACACCACTACAGGTAGTGGGTTTGAGGGCTGCCTCGTCTGGCAATGCATACTATTCAAATTCCTCCAGAAAGTTGGAAATACTTTCCACATACAATCAGGGAGCTGTCTGCCCCTCCACAAAGGTCCCATTTTCTCACAACCTCAATGACTTAGGGATGCCCAGATTCTCAGAACGTGGTTGGCGGCATCCCCCAGGAGCTTATCGAAAGGCAGAATTCAGGGACCCTCCCACACCCAGTGTCTGCACGTTAACAAGACCCTCCCACCCCTGGGACCCACGTGCAGTGTGAAGAGTGGGTCTGGAGGGGCAGGTGCTGGGGTCCAAGCCTGGTTTGGACAAGCCTCTGTCCTTATTAGCACAGTGAGGATAATTATTCCCTCAAAGGGTTTTTAGATTGTTAAAAATGATCATTCAGTACACTGACATATAATGTCACTAAGTATAGAGTAGTTTCCTTCCCATTGCATTTGGGGGAAAAATGCACTATTGAGTTTTAAACAGCAATATTCCAGGAAATGATCTGGTAAAACAGTTATAATCAGAAAATGTAATGGAAAAAATATACCTAGGGTTGAGCTTCAAATGCAAGACCTGTACTAACAAAACAAAAACCAAACACAGAAAGGAAGCCCTTAGATACAGAAAAAGTGTTTATCATGGTAAAATACCTCAAGTCTCTGTGCGGCAAGTCTCAAGACTGGTAAAGCTATTCCTTTTTCTGCAATTAGTAAATTCAGCAGAAACCCAATTGATGTCTTACGTGGCTTTTATTTTGAAATCTGATAAAATGATTCTGAGGTTGATTTGGACGAATACATGAGAGGAAAGCCAGGAGCATTCTGACAAATAACAGGGGACGATGGGAGAAGTAGGCCGTCCACACGAGGACGTGCACTGGGCCTAGACCCTGACTTTTCACTTTCCTGCATGTGTTATGTTTTAACAAAAAAGCCACATACACGCATGTGCCCCCCCCCACACACACATGCATACACACACACAGTGCAACAGCCACCAGAGGAGAAAGATCAAAGAACAGAAGAGAAAGCACAGAAGCAATCCCATATATGGTAGAAATGGAATTTCCAATCAGTGGAGAAAAATGTGTTTAGAATTACTGGTTAATATCTGCAGAAGAAATCGAGCTAGATATATCACCCTTCGCCCCCCAAATTTTTATGAATGAAATAAGAATCATGCAAAGTTGTAGATGCATAATTACATATCAATTCAAATGCTGTACAGAATTTGGGGGCAAGGAAGGCCTTTCTTGAGTGATTCTCAAGCAAGAAACCAGAGAAAAAAGAGGTTGACAGGACAGGCAATTCCTCCGTGCAGCTAAGGAATCACTGAAAAGAAAGTGAAAAATTATAAAGTGGGAAAAATATTTGTAACATATGAGAGAAAAACAGACTCATTAGCCTTAATATATAAAGAAGTCTTAAAAATAAATAACAAAAAGATACAAGTCCCAAGAGAAAAATGGGCAAAGACAGGAAGTTGATAAAAGAAGATATGCACACAACCAATAAACGTATCAGGAATGCAATACAGGACACCAGATGAGAAGAATGAAGTCAGCAGCAAAGATCAGAAAGGCAAGGATCAAAAAAGAACTTTTGCCAAAAAATCAAAATTGAATCTGATCAAGCTTTCTAATCAACTACCAATTTACAGGAAATACAGAGGTCAGAGGAGTAGGTAGAACGCAAGAGAGACGTAATTAGCAAAATCTTGACACAAACTCTACAAACAAACCAGCTTCTTGAAAATACAGTCGAAGCGGGAAAAAAGGCAGACCCTCGATCAGAAAGGACAGAACTCATCCACCAGTCAGGTATATAGACCTTATATTGATCCCAATTCAGACAAGTCATAAAAAACAAAAACAAAACAATCATTGCAGAAATTTAACCGGAGACTAAAGATTTCATCATAGAAGGAATTGCTGTAAATGTTGTTTGAGGAGTAACAATCATATCATGGTTATGGCTTTTTAAATGTCTCTAGGAGGGCTGCACGGAAATAATTACGGGTGAACAGACATTATGCATGGGACCTGCTTCTAGTGCTCTGACGGGTGGGCGGCCAGAGCTGGCCATGGGCTCGGTACTGCTGGAGATGAATGACGGTTGAAGGAGTCCCTTGTACTGTTTCTTCTGCCAACTTTTGAGCGTATTCATAATGTTCCAAGTTTAAAGAAAGAACAGACTAGGCTCTACCTAGTGTTGGTGAAAGAGAGGGGATGTGGGCTCTTGGGACCAACTTTCCAGAGGGCAGAAAACCAGGATGTACCCTGTCCCACCAATCCAACTTATAGAAGGTTCTCTTATGAAAATAATTGGGAAACTTCATAAAAATGTGTAAGAATGGTCCAGCAATTTTTGTAATAACAAGTAGATAAATGAACAGTAAACGCATGAAGGAATGAGAAGAACCCACACATATGTCCCAGAGGGTCTGTACAAAGGCACTGGGGCACCTCTGTTCAAGGGGATGATGTGCAGCCATTTAAGGAGAGGACTCCGTCCACATTCATGGACACGAAAACACGTGCATGGTGCGAACAGCAGAAGTACACACCTGTGGGCGTGTATGTTTATGGAGAAAGATTTACAGGGACACACATGCTACCATCAGTGGCGGGACTGGGAAGACGGGGTTCTGGGGACCTTCATATGTGTATTTCATTTTCATTGAGATATAGTTTTAAATTTTTTTCTGTACTAAGTATGGATTTGAGGCATAATTTCAAATGTTTCAGAAAGAAATCTGTAAATAAACTGTATTTTAAAAGGAGGCAAAACATTTTGAATGATGTTAATATCTCTTCCTTAACCACTCACCATGCTTTTGGGTTTTCTGAAATGAGTTTTAGAATTTGTTGGTTTCGAAGCCACCATAAACTTATTTTGTGAAATGATAAGAGGGACGTCCTGATGTTTTTGTCCCTGCACCATACAAACAATGGCGGATTGTGGGTTAAAGGACAAACTGAAAATTTATCTAATGGCACTACACAGACACAAATGGTAGCTGGCTTCCTCAGGGGGCAAGGGCAGGTCTCTGCCTCCTCTTTTGACAAGAAAACACAGATGTGGGCACCTGGGGGGCTCAGTCAGTTAAGCATCTGCCTTTGGCTCAGGTCATGGTCCCAGGGTCCTGGGATCGAGCCCCACTTCTGGCTCCCTGCTCAGCGGGGAACCTGCTTCTCCCTCTCCCTCGGCCCCTCCCCCACTAGTGTGCGCGCGTTTTCTCTCTCTCTCTCAAATAAATAAAATCTTAAAAAAAAAAAGGAAAACACAGGTGAAGCTCTTTAAAGGGATGAGAGCATTCCGTGGGCCTCACGGGTGGAGTGTGTGCAGGCTTTGCCTGTTAGCCCATGTGCTCTGGTTCCCGTGCTGCCGACAGACTCACGTGGCCGGGAGCGTTGGGAGGCGTGTGGCTGGCAGGGACAGTCCTCCAGGGACTCCCCACACGACATGCGGGCCTCGAGCCTGCCGCGCTGGGCCTCCTGGCCTGGCCTTCACTTCCAAAGATGGAAAAGACATCCCCACACTTACCTACAGACTTTATAAACAACTTTTTCTGGCAAAACGGGCAGACCTGGTGTCAGAGCCGTGAAAACGATGGGCGGCGCTCCAGGATGGAGTCCCCACTACCTCTCCAGGCGACATTTCCCTGCAGCGAGCACTGCCACACCATGGCGTCCACGCGGGCCCAGAGCTGCCATCCGCGCCCGTGGCGTCTGCGTCCCCGGCTCCGCATCCCACGTTCTTCAACGGACAAGCGTCACTTGTAACAATCATAACACAGCCAATCCAACAAAAAGTCTCACCTGCACGTTGCTGTCCCTCACAGGCTCCAAGTGCAGGGCCTGAAGGAGGCGGACTGGGGGTAGAGTCGAGGGCAGGCCGAAGGCCAGGTGTCTGCGGTGGCCGGGCAGGGGTGGCCGGGCTGGGATGGGCCCCGGACGGGGGGGCCCCACGGCGGTCTAGCCTGCGACCCGGCCTGGGCGGACCAGAGGCTGAGGCGACATGGAGGCCACTCTTGCAAGCACCCCGCCGACACGCTCCTTCACGGTGAGCGTTCCCTCCCCATCTGAGAACCGGAGGAATTCATGATAAAACTGCCAGGTTCTGTGTCACCCCCACCTTTGTCATTGTCACTGCTGCTCTAACCTTTCGTGTTCTTTTGCTTTCCGGAGGAGTGCCTGCTTTGGGGTTTGAGGGGCTTCACAATGGGGCTCAGGGGCGGCCCCCAAGCGGTCACCAAGGCCATCGGTGCACGTCTGTCTCACGCTCCCTGCAAGCTCTGTGGGCCGTCACCCCCTTTCAGAGGGGGCGGGGGGGCAAGGCTCCAAAATGCTCATGACTGGCTGATGCAGCAGATGCCGTGGGGGACGTGAGCCCACACCCCGTCTGCCCGGCTCTACACGGGGTGCTTTCCAGCAGGCAGGAAGATGCATGGGGCTTATTCTCTGCAGAACAATCTTTCGATTCACTAAGTAGCCGGGGCAAAGTGTGTTACTTCCCTCACCACGATAACCCAGTCCGTGTGTGGCCACCTCCTCTCCCCGTGAGTCTAGGGAAAGGGACGAGCTCACACCCAGAAAGAAATATTGTGAACTTAAGAACTCCCGAATGCCCACTGTTTCTCTAAGAACGAAGACGTGTCTCCTTTTGAAGACAGGAGCCCATGAAAGCTCTTTAACAGCACATATTCAAGGTCACGAATCTCAGCCTTGCCGCTCTGGGCCTTGGCTATTCCAGGACGACTGCCGTCTCGTCTCAGGCAGTCCGTGACCTGACGCGGGGCTGGATGCCTGGTGACCTCCCACGATGCCGGGGGCAGAAAAGTCTCCTGTCTCCTGCAGCACAGCCGTGTGCCCTGCGATTCTGGGTAATCCCCACCCCAGCTGGTATTGTGCGGGCTGCTTCTTCTGCCCTTCTGTGCCACATGAAATCCCTCCACGACCACACACTGTGGCCGTGGCTGGACTGGCTCTTCAGACTGTTGGTGCTGAGGGGCAGCCACTGGCAGAGAACACGGCCCTTGGGATGACACAAGGACAACACAGGGAGCGCGGGGGCTCTGTCCTATAACTCAGAACCTGGGAGCAGTCCTATAACCCAGAGGCTTCGTGAGGACCTTGTCTGTCAAGTACTAGGACATCTCAGGAAGCCCTCAGACCCAGGGAAAACGACGCCAGTCTCCACAGTCAGACGATGCACAGAAAACCCAAGAGAAATGAGACATTTCCATTTTAATATAAAAGAGGCCCTGTGCCTGATAACTTCATTTAGGGAATTACACAGAACAGATTGGATACCAGCATTTAGTAAAACTCAGTTTAAGATAATAGAGCATCTTAAATATAAAAATAAGTCTTTTAATTAAAAAAGAATACATAAGCAGCTCTGATCAGTCCACAAAACACCTGGAAATTAGGAAAGCAGGGCTACATCCGGATACGGTTCCAGAAGACGCACGTTCTCAAACCTCACAGGAAATCTGATATGGACTTTTTTTTAAACTTTTAAATGATTCAAATGATTTCCTTGTCAAGAAAGATACATCTGAAAGGTGTGCAGGGGACAACGGTTTGAAGGCTCCTCTGAGGTGATAGGGTCCTCCTGGCTCTCACGTGGCAGGCGGTGGGATCTCCTGAACCAGGGGACATGGCTGTGATTTGAACAGGTGGGCGCCCAGGTCCATCCTGAGGGCGACACTCGTTGGCACATGGACGGAACCTTCCAGCTGGCACCTCTTACTGGCTCTCAGTGTGATTAAGATGCCCCTACAATGATACAAAAATACATCGTGGGAATGGATTTACCGCGGCTGTCCTTCACCCACACGCAGCACCGCATTTAAAATGACAGGGCCACCACTTGTAAAGAATGTTTTATTTCTGAGGTAAATACACATTTACAGACTATACATAACATATAATAAAAAAGATACTTAAAGCACTTCCTACAGTGCCTGTTACATAGAATGTTCTCAATAAACATTATTTTTCTTCTCCCCTACAGTGCTATGAGGGAAAAACAAGAGTGAAAATATAATTTATATATTCATAAAACAGAATTTTTTAAAATGATGCTGTCTAAATATTGACGAGGGATCCAGCACAAAGGCGCTATAGCAGCTCCTCTCAGGGGACCAGGCTCTGGAAGTGACGCGGCTTCATAACAGTCCAGGGCCTCTGTCCACCTCACCTCACGCCTCCCCACCTTCACCCGCAGAAGGAACTGGGAGGACCAGGTGGCTAGGGGCAGACAGGTGGCCAGACGCTGAGCCACTGTGAAATGAGAGGTCTTGTCCAGCATCTAGGAACCTTTGTCCCACTTGGCCACGATCCCAGCAGAGAGCAGTGTGGATCCGTGGCCCAATGGCAGGAGCCAGCAGGGGAGCCCTGCTCTCCAAGACCACATCATGAGGCCAGCTGGCTCCCTGGGCTAGCACAGGCCAGGAAGCGTGGGTCAGGCCAGGCTGCAGAAGGGACAAAGTGGTCTGGTCCATGATGGTGTCCATTTCCTAGAAGGCGGTGCTGTCCAGAGCCATGGGGACCCAGCTTGAGAGACCTGAGACGGGCAGTCAGGGAGGTGGCACCCAGGCCTGTGAGCACCTGTGTCACAGAGACGGATCATTCAGGTGGATTGGAATGGGATGCTCTGGAGGGCGCTGATTCTACCTGAGGACGGTCTGGAAGGCTTCACATTGAAGAGGTATCCTGAGTGGACCAAGACATAACAGAATCTTACAAGGTAGGAGAGAGCCTCCCAGGCAATGAGAACAGCCGGTCAGAATGTTCCGGAACCAGAGAAGCCATCTGTGATGACGGAAGCCAGGGTCCACGGCACACACGGGCAGGGACAGGAGATCTATTTGGACGGTCAGGCTGCGCCCAGATTGTAAATACAGGTGCCGAATTTATTCAACAGGCCTGTGTTTCCCAAAACAGTCTCAGAAATGCATGTGTAACAGGCATCCCTTTACAAAAGGACATTTTGCAAACAATGGATTGAACAAAATTAAACGAGTGTCTTTACTGCGATTCTTGAGTTCTTTAATCAACTACTATGCATCAAATTTCCAAAAGGTGGGGAAAGGATATAGCACTTCCCAAATGTCTTTGTCGTGAGACCCTCGGCAGCAGGAGCCTGGGTGAGGGAGCACTGCTCCAGGCACGGGAAGTTGCAGAGATGAGGTCAGACAGCTTGGGAAGCTCCCTCTGAGGTGCTGGGGGAGAGGGAATGCAGTGGACAGGCTCAGGAAGCCAGACTACAGACAGGACGAGACCTCGCTCAGAGGAGGGACAGTGAGACTGGCTGGTGGGGAGGAGATTGGGCAATGCTCTTTAATTAACTTTATCATAATCATCATCACTGTTTCTAACAGCACCACCAGCATGTGGCTCAAAAACCAAGTTTTCTTTTTAAGAAGGTGTTCACTGAGAGGTCTCCATCTAGCCCCCACCCCCCGCCTCCCCGTGCAATGGGGTTATGTGAAGACATGTGGAGGCAGAATGGCCAGACTTGAAACAATGACACAGACAGAGCCATGTCAATATGAAAACCAAGATCCAGGATCTTAAGCACAAAAGAACCTGCAGAAAGTGCTCCTTAAAGCCTGTCACCCAGTGTTCTGTCAGGTTCCCACACTGTCCTATTAACTCCTCTCGACACCTTCCATTTTGTCAATGTCCCTCTCACAGCGCAGAGCCACAGTGACACCCAGAGGAGCCTGTCTACCCCCGACCGAGAGGTGGGGTGTGCAGTCCTTGGGCCCTGCAGTGCCCTGTGGTGCACGCCAGCCCCCAGAGGCACGTGTGACGGTGCGGTCTGGGCACTGACCACGTCTCCAACTCGACAGCAGCCAAGAGATTAGTTATGCCCACAGGCTCATGCTCACTGACAAGGCCCTGTTGCCTGGTCAGGCTTGAAAAGTCATCTTGTAAGGAACAGTGAGAACACATCACTTTTGATAAAAGACACTTCCAACAGTTTTCCACCAAAGAAAGACGTGTTTGAAAACAGCTTTAATTCATCTCTAATATTGGGATCAAAAGGGCCTCAGGCCCAAAGGTGTCCACACCTGGACACAGCAGAGTAAGTGTGAAAGCACAAATCCTCTCAGAGGCAGAGAGAGAGAAGCGTCATGTCACATACAAGGATCCTCCGAAGATTAACAGCAGACTTCCCATCAGAATCAGGAGGCAGTGAGAGGATGCATGCAAAGTGCTGAACGACGGTCCATGGAAAGTTCTAGATCCAACCAAACTAGCCCCCAGAAACAAGGTGCTCCGGAAACAGCCCCAAATACACAGGCCAGGCTGTGGCTAGCGGACCTAGCCTGTGACAAATACCGATGGGAATCCTGCAGGCGGAACTGAAAGGACACTGGTTAGGAACTCAAAGCCATACCTTCACATTTTTCTGCAAGTGCTAACTTGCCTTTTAATGAAGTTCACCCTCTCCTGGGGGTGGAACAGATTTTACTCTTTGAGAAGCTTTTGTCCTGTTTTTCTAGTCATCCGAAAACTCCTGCTCCTCACGTCCAGAATAACGTGACTGCGACTTGTTTCCTAATTATCAACACTGAGGAAGAGTTCATCTGTCTCTCCCTCCGTCCGAGCTACCCTACCAGTGCACCTTGGGCCTCATGCTGCAGAGGGTCCCCCTCTGGCCCATTTCAGCTGTACCTCTCCATGGGGTATAGAATCCGCAGGGCCAATGGGATGTTCCCACCCAAAAGCCCTGTTCCCCTTCCAGAGCCTAGTTCCTGGGGCCAGCCTTTTCTCCAGGTACATTCTCCACTACTGCCCTACTCCAGGGGGTCGCTGTTTGTTGGAGAGGGCTATGTGAGGTGGGAGTGGGGATGAGGAAGAGCCTGGACATGTCCTCGGAGCGTGCTCAAGGACCCATGTCATGTAGGACAGAGCCTGGGCTCAGAAGCAAGGAGGGGTGTGCCCAGGAGCCAGCTTTCCCTCATCCCACCAGGACCCAGCATGCAACTCTGAGAAATTCAGGAATTCTATATTTGAACCTGGCCTTCCACCTTGTTATGTGAGCAAGCCTCTGTAGTAGTTGAGGAGAGCACAGACCACATCAAGTCAAAGAAACCTGATTTTGCCTCCCTTCCAGATTCTCCCATAGCGTGAGGGCCCCGGAACTTGCCCTAGCCTCATCCATGTAGGACCCGTCTAGGGGGTGGGAGTGGACACGAGGAACAAAGCTCAATACTTAGCAGTACTCAGTAACAGTTTCTAGAAAGCAACTCAGAACAACGAGCAAACGTTATAATCTGTTTCCCACTATCTTCGAAGGGACCAAGTTGGAGAAACACTCCATTTAGGGCAGGGGGGAAGGATAAGCAGGTAGGACGTCACGGGGGTGGAGCCGGCCAGGTGGCATCCCGTAACCTAGCCTCACGAGGCTGCTGAGGCCAAGTCGGGTGCTTGCGCTGGGGACGAAGACCTAGGGCTGAATCCAGGCTAAGGTTCGTGTGGAGCATAGCTCCACCTGCCCGAATGGGACGACTCACAACACTCACATCCCAGATGCACGAGGATCCGAGTCTAGAGCAGGACGACTCACAACACTCACATCCCAGATGCACGAGGATCCGAGTCTCGAGCGGGACGACTCAAAACACTCACATCCCAGATGCACGAGGATCCGAGTCTCGAGCGGGATGTCTTAACAACACTCACATCCCAGATGCACGAGGATCCGAGTCTCGAGCGGGACGACTCAAAACACTCACATCCCAGATGCACGAGGATCCGAGTCTCGAGCGGGATGTCTTAACAACACTCACATCCCAGATGCACGAGGATCCGAGTCTCGAGCGGGACGACTCAAAACACTCACATCCCAGATGCACGAGGATCCGAGTCTCGAGCGGGATGTCTTAACAACACTCACATCCCAGATGCACGAGGGATCCGAGTCTCGAGCGGGACGACTCACAACACTCACATCCCAGATGCGTGAGGATTGGAGTCTCACACAGGAATACTGTTGAGCTGGAGACAAACAGGTCGTTTTAAAAATAGGGAATATGGAGAACTGTGCATTCTAGGAAAAGCCCTGAGTTAAAAACCCAAAACCAAACTGCATGCACAGCTTTCGTGGACTTCAGAAGCAGGCACTAAGGGCAGACTCTCCAAAATCCAGTTACCAGGTTGTTTTTACATAAAACTGAGCTCGAACTCCTGGATCCGGGCCCTAGCGGAGGGGCATCTGGCACTCGGAGGGGATGCTCATGTCTCAAGCGGGCTCTCCTGTGAGGAGCCTGAGGGCTTTAAAGAACCCACTTACCCGGGGCTGCTACTGCCTTTTTAAATTTTTGCTTTAATTTTTTCATTTTACACCTTTGACCCCTTTCACCCATTTCTCCAAACCCCTATTTCCTACCTTAGGCATCCACCAATCTGCTCTCAGTATCTGAGCTTCTTCTTTTTCTAAATAAAAGATCCCAAATGTAAGTGGGATCACAGGGTATGAGCCTTTTTCTGACTTATCTCACTCAGCA
Source organism: Ailuropoda melanoleuca (assembly GCF_002007445.2). Classification (NCBI taxonomy): domain Eukaryota; kingdom Metazoa; phylum Chordata; class Mammalia; order Carnivora; family Ursidae; genus Ailuropoda; species Ailuropoda melanoleuca. Next base: position 128,027,448 of record NC_048223.1, read on the forward strand.
GAATGCCGGGGAGGGTCATCCGTGTTGTTGCAAATGGCAGGATTTCATTCTTTTTTTATGGCTGAATAACATTCCACTGTGTATACATACCCAGTTTCTTTACCCACTCATCCATCCTATGTGGAATGTTCATCTTATAGCCTACAAGCATGATGAATATTAGTTCTAGCACTTTATCTGTAGCTTTTCTTGGATATTCTGCGTAGATAATTGTATCATCTGGAAGTAACAGTTTATTTTTTTCTTTCCAATTCTTACACCATTGCTTCCTTTTTCTTGTCTTAACGCACCAAAGGTCAAAGCATTATCCCTCCCTGGAAGGTCAGGCACCCCAGCCCACGAGCACACTCAGTGCGCTAAACAGAAGAGGAGACAGCAAGCGAACTTGTGCCTCCCTCTTCATCGACGGAAATGCTTCCACGAAGTAGGACAAACCCCAAACCTCCCCAGGATAAGCACGTCTATTTCTGGTTTGCTGAATTTTCATCATGAGTGGGATGTGGAATAACTGGATGCTGTTTCTGCATCGATTTAGGTGATCGTTTGTTTTCTTTCTCCTTTGATCAATGCAGTAGTTTTTCTAATGTTAACTCATCCGTGTGTTCCTTCATGTAGGATTTTTTTAACCTATAAAGCCATCTGTGATGGTAGCTTCTGGAAAACTTTCCCAACTCATCACACTACTACTGGTCTGTTTACGTTTTCTTCTGGAGTCAATTTTGGTGGCCGCACTTCCTGTGTGCGGGGCAGGAGGGCTCCCACTGCACGGGTCCACTTACATCTGGCTGCCTAGCACGGCCGGCCCCCATGTTCACACAGGCACTGTCCCCTGACCGTGTCAGAGATGTCATGCCAAGGTCTTCCGGGGTCTGTTTTCAGCAACAAGAGATCTGTGGTCAAAGCATCACCCCACGCTGGGTAATCTGTCACATTTCCGCAGCAGCTCCACAGAACCTCCCCTTTACTGTCCCTCCGCTTTACCATGACGGATGTGCAGAGACCTCGTGCCCAAGACCCACCCGCCATGATGTCAGGAGTAAAAAGAGCTACAGACAAAACATAACGCACCCTCGTGAAGCACCGCATAGCTTGGGAGAGAGCCCATACGAGATAGGACCGAAACACCGCACCTATCCTGAGCCCTCATGCCCTAAGGAGAAATAAACTCATCGTCCTAACTTGAGGTGTCTCATTCTCAGGAACATCTCTTACTCTTTTAGTCAATATCAATGTTCTACACGTTTAAAATTGTATCTAAATGGCATCATTCTGTACATGGTCTTCTGTAATTTCCTTAATTCATCCATTTTTACTGTGTATATTTCATTGAATTAATACACCCAAACTGACTTATCAATTGTCCTAGTGGACAGGTGGGTTGTTTCTGGCTTTTTGCTAAGCAAGCAACACTGTCACTATTTTGCACACACTTCTTTGGGCATCTGTTAGGGTGCCTTCCCAGGAGTGACTCTCTGGGTCACAGGGAACGGCCCACCACCACCCTTAGCAGGTATCGCTCTGTGCGTCACCGAGCCACGGTGCATGGCCTCCAACGAGGCGGGCAGATCCTTTCACTCCACATTCTTGCCCACACTTCCATCATCAGCTTCTAATGAGCGAGTCGGCACAGTGTTCATACTCAGTCTCTTACTTTAAAGGGCTCGGGTTTGGCAAACAATTCCTTTTAGATCAGGGGAAGGGATATGTGGGTAGGACTGAAGTGGGGGGAGGCAAACTGGGGCCAGAGGATAGAGGATGTCCCATATCCTTCTCCACACTTCGGAGCTTTGTTACTTTTTTTTTTTCTGCTAATTTGATGCTTTAAGTTGACACCCTTAATTAGTAGCAAGGCTTAACGTCCATTTACGTTTACTGACTAATTTGGTTTCCTCTTCTCTAAATTGCCAATTCATAGACTTTGTCCACATATCTGCTACACTCCATTTGGTATGTCACAAATGTCTTCCCTGCATTATGGGATCTTCCTAAACAGTGATGAGGAATTTTGGTATGCAATGTGTCTTATGTACATGATCAAATAGATCAATCTTTTCCTTGTGGCTTTATTAGCTTTTGTAATTCTCTATTTATTTACTTTGCACATTTAGGGTCTTTAACCTTCTCCGCACCTCCCAGGATTGATTTGTGTGAGGTAGAGATCGAATCTTATTTTTCCTCCTATAGATGGCCGCACATCTTAGCCCAGTTAGAGGACCCTGTCATTCCCAAACGACTTGCTATACCATCTCTGCAATGCATTGAGCTGCCATATACCCAAGTTTAAAGCCCTCAAATTTATTGCCTTGGTCGACTTCCCTGTCCCTGGGCCAACAGCACATTGTCGGAATTCTTACAACTCTGTAATGTATCTTGACATCTGACAGGTGATCTCTGTCACCTTTTTCTTCTCCTTCAAAATTGTCTGGCTACATGTGTCTTTCTTCAATTCTGGGAAATTCTTAGCCACTATCTTTTCAAAGGCCATACGTCTTTTCAAGTCAGGTCTTTTCATTATCCTTTCCTCTCCTGTTCTCTAAATTTGCTCCTTCTGGATTTCCTGATAGACCTTCCACTCTTTCCTCTGATTCCCAATCACACTTTCATACTTTCCATCTTGCGCTGTTTTGGATGACTTCCCCAGATAAATCTAGTTCACTAATTCTGTCTTTAACTATGTCTCACTTCAGTGATTGTATCATTTACTTTTAGAAGGGTTTTATCTTTTGGGTTTTTTTTTTTTTTGACCTTCCAATTCTTTTTTCACACTTAATTATGGCTCTATTTCTTCTATCTTAAATCTTATTACTTTTTTTTTAGGAGAGAAAGAGAGAGAGTCCATGAGCAGGGGAAGGGCAGAGGGAGAGGGAGAGAGAGATGATCTCAAGCCGACTCCCCGTTGAGTGCAGAGCCCAACACGGGGCTCGATCTCACGACCCTGAGATCATGACTGGAGCCGAAACCGAGAGTCAGTCGCTTAACCCACTGCACCACCCAGGTGCCCCTGGCTCTATTTCTTCTTAATCGTTTGCTTTTGAAATTTAAAAAAAAATTATCTTTACAGTGTACTTCATACAGGGGATGCAGTTCAGAACCTGGAGGCTTGCATTGTCCTGTTTGTCATAATTCCTGACGTACCTGCAGCCTCGCAGAGGCAGATCTGTTTACGTCGGTTATATTGTTCTGACGTGACATCCTCCGTGCAGTCTCAGCTCTGAATCCTGTGTGCCGTGGACGGTGCAGGTGTGCCCATAGGATGACTCTGCATTTGCCACCGTCCAAGGCCTTAAAGGACTTCAAGAGTCTGTATCTATTTTTATGTTCATGCTTTCCTTTTGGTTCTTGTACCGCTGGGACAGAAGAAACTTGGAGCCCATACCTGTGTATGGCCTGGTATTTTAATTTCTAATCCCCTTAAGGTATAGCCAGGTCTCCCCAGCTCAGAACTTTCTGCAAGGGTCCAGATTCTGGCCGCCACGCCTCCACCGCTCAAAGTCACATCTGCTTCTGGCATTAGAATTCCAGCCCCCTAGCTCCCTGGCCCATTCCAGGACCAAACCCAACAGAGGACCTCGTCACGGCCATCACGCTCCATGTCCTGTCTGCACTCAAGACAGACTGACCACGTATCTGACACGTCCACCCACAGCAAAGGGTGACATGGCCGAGCAGGCTCCGAGCAAGGCTAAATGATGTTCTCCTTAAAGTGCTTTTTTTTTTTTTAAGATTTTATTTATTTATTCGACAGAGATAGAGACAGCCAGCGAGAGAGGGAACACAAGCAGGGGGAGTGGGAGAGGAAGAAGCAGGCTCATAGTGGAGGACCCTGATGTGGGGCTCGATCCCATAACACCGGGATCACACCCTGAGCCGAAGGCAGACGCTTAACCACTGTGCCACCCAGGTGCCCCTCCTTAAAGTGCTTTTAATCCACGTCACCATCTCCTCAGAGTTTCACTCACTCTATTTATAGAGAACGAAGCATTCGTTTCGTTTTTCTAGTCATCTGTGTTCCTTCAGAGCCTGGAAATTATCTCAATAGCATAGTTTAAAAAAAAAAAGAAAAAACAAAACTATTTTCCTGATTCCCATACTCTAGAGAAAGCATTTATCGCCAGAAGCTAAATCTGAAGATTTTGTAAGCAAGTCTATTCAAACGCCTCTATTTTGGGATTCACACTCGGCTGTACTGACACAGCCAACTCCTCTCTTGGCCAGTGGTCTTCCAGTCCGAGTAACTCGGCCTGCGCCTTCTCCTGGGAGCTCCGCTTGGGTCCAGGTGGGACGTCCGCGAAGACCCACAGCCTCAATGCAGCGCCTCGCGGGGGGTGAGCTGCTCGCCAGGCCCAGTGTGGGGCAGCCCCCAGTGGGAGGCTGGCGGTCTGACGCCGAGCACACGGACCGGCCAAGAGGAGCAGAGAGGGCCGGGAGCCCGCCCACCAACCACAGTGGACCCAATGCTCCTTATCTGTAAATGGATGGGGTTCAATGAATTCTAGGATCCTTGACAAACCTGGGGAAAATGGACAAGCATAATTTGATTCTCACAGAAGAATCAATGAAATTTCCCTTGATCCCACCTGATTGCGTTTTCTCCTCTCAGGACGTAAAAACAGAGGACTGACAAGAACTAGCGATTGCTGAAACAGGACACAAAGAGCAGACCCCTGCACATCGATCTTCCTTCATCTGTGTCAGAACGTTACATTTTCATCTCCGCCTCGTCCGCGGCTTAACACCTGGGCCACTAAGCTTGAGCGGTGCAGCCACCCCCCTGCCTTGACGCGGGCTCCGGCAACGGCAGACTCCTGCACACTAGCTTCAGGGCCGTTCCTACTTCAGGGCTTTGTTTACAGATGCCACAGAGGCAGGAAGCAATCACCAATAAGACAGACAGGTATACAAAATACAACAAATATTTTAAAGGTCGCCCATTTGGAGACAAAAAGTGCGAGGAAAACAATGTATCTGTTTAGAATCAGAATAAGCACACTTGGGCTGCCCCCGCTGTCCCTACAGGGACGCCAGCCAGCATGGGGACACCAGTCAGCAGGCATGGACCAAGCCCCGGATGCCCCGCCCTCGATCTCTGCGCCCAGCCCTCCTCACCACGGTCAGGCAGTGTGTTTCAACAAAAAGTGAAGAGCACAGAGGCTTCCTGAGACTACTCCCTGAGTATCAGCCTCAACACTAATGGACGGTCCACTATCCAAAATCAACTTGTTGGTGTGTGTTGTGGTGGGGCAGGGAGCATAAAACCAACACATCATGCTGTGCACATTGGCCTTTATATGGCAATTCACTATCAGTCTGGGCAACAGAACACACACACCGGGGGGCGAGCAATACGAAAGGGCCTGACTCCTTCAGTCTAGTGCCCAGGCTCACCAGACCGCCCAGGCGACTCCGAGCTGGGGCAGGCTCTGCCCGCACTCCCGAACGCTGAGCTTGCTGGACAAGACCCGGAGACCTGAGGGTGGGCAACAAAGACCCCCAGAGGCCCATGTTTAAAACAGCAATCTTTTTCTTTTTTCCCCCAGGAGGACTTGTCCACTCATTAGGTAATTAACCCCGAAAGGGTCTAGTCAGAGAGGAATCCAGGTACCTCACACAGGGAATTTAAGGTGGCTTCAAGCAACAAATGATAGAAGAATAGAAAAGCCACGTGGGGGAGGGCAAGGCAACCAGATATCCCCCCCCAGACAGCCGCAAACTCCCCCGGGTGGGGAGGACCAAGGGAGGCAGCCGCATGGCCCAGAGCCCAGGAGTCTGTCCCTGCAGGAGCTGGGACCACAGGGGGACAACCTTGCAGGAGCTGGGACCATGGGGGACAACCCTGCCAGAGCTGGCATCATGGAGGGAGGGGACAGAGGGAGAGATGCTCTGGCTCCCAACCCACCCTCCCCCACACTCCAACGTCCAGGGTCAGAAACCAGAAGCCAAGAAGTGTCCACAATACAGAGCAGAGCAGAGCAGAGCACAGGTGGGTAACAGAGCTGAAGAAGAACAGGCAGTGGGCCATTATGCCGACCCAATAAACTCTGAGGATGCCCCTGAAGGGCCCCTGCACTGGGGAGCTGTGGTGTCAGAGGCCAGACACCACTCAGAAAGCATGGTGGCGGGAACCCAGCATCTCTGCCTCAGCAAACAAGGGAAATCTGTTCTTCCTAGAGTTTTTTGCCTCATACGGCAACCCCTCCAACCACGGGGCTTCATTCAACTGCTTGGACAGCTTGCTAAGCCATCAGGCTTCATTTAATGGGTTAGAATCTGCGAAGGACGGCGTGGTCTCCACCTGCCCCTCGGCTGCCATGGACTCCGGGCCAGGCAGGCTGAGATGACCCGAGGAAGGAAGCGTGCTGGCGAGGCCGGGCCCAGCTGAGCAACCTTCTGTGAGGGAAAGGGGGTCCCTGGACGGCGACCGTCGGCCATCAGCGCTGCTTCTGGACTTGTAGTCCCAGACAGGGCAGCAGGAGGGGCAGGGCGGACACCCTGGAGGACAGAGCACCATGTCCCACTACAAAGACGGTCTCCCTGCAGTTGTCAGTACCTCTATGGAGCAGCACACGCCACGGCAGGGACCTCATGGCAGGCCGAAGCAGTCGTCACTGCAAAGGCCGCCAGCACAGACCACACGGGGAAGGGACCACACGCCAACCTGGAAAACGAGGCGAAGGTCAACTGAAAAAGTCCCTGCGTACTTGAGAAGCCAGGACCTGGCATTCATGAGAAATGATTCATGTTAAATAGGAGGAAAAGCTCAGAAGGAGTAAGACAGCAGGCGCTCAGGCACTGAGCTGACAACCGCGTGAGGATTCAGAGCAGGACCCGCCAGTCTGCTGAGGTCCTACTGAGTTAGAAGCACACAGAAAACTAGGTGTAAGGGAGGTGATGGGGGGAAAGCACCAAGGGAGATGACAGGGGGACCACCACGGGAGGTGACGGGGGGCAGCACCACGGGAGGTGACGGGGGGAGCATCAAGGGAGGTGATGGGGGGAAAGCACCAAGGGAGGTGATGGGGGGAGCACCAAGGGAGGTGATGGGGGGAAGCACCAAGGGAGGTGATGGGGGAGCACCAAAGGAGGTTATGGGGGGGACACCAAGGGAAGTTATGGGGGAAAGTACCAAATAAAACAGACTCACAGGCAAGTGTCCCCTTAGGGCTCCACAGACCCCTTGATGCAACCTTTGCTTCTCTTTGACCCCAGATCACCACCCTGGGTCCACTCTAGGAACAATGGTACAGGACGGGGCACACTCATGCACATGGGTACACATTTGTGAATGGAGCTGTGTGTCTAATAAAGTCTTCTGAAATTTGGAATTGCTGCCCGTCGGTGATTTACTGTTAAGCACTTCTCCCTGGGATCTTGCATTTCTAAAAATACTATTTGCTTTTTATTTAACACTGAACCTTCTGATGTTCCAGAATATAAAAATAGTGTCTTATGATTTTAAGAGCTTAGGAGAGAAACTAGCCGTATTATTAGAAAAAGAAGATATACGCAGCTATAGTCTGTTCAAATATCAAGAGGTGTGACTTTTCAAATTCACATTTCAATCTTTATTTACCTAAGACTTTTAGAAACAGTGGGTGTAAATATTAAATCACCCAAGCCGGGGTGAAATTTTATTGAGAATAACCACAGATAAAGGGAAACTGATTTTTTAAAGTCAGTTTCTGAAATTTAGATGAAAAGAATATCGAGCACTAAGGAAAAAAATGATGTATTTACATATCAATATAGGTTCTCCGCTCACAGATTCATTTCCTATGAAACAGAACAGAGGCAAGCTTGGGGAGTTACAAAGGAAGGAAAAATCCTAATCAAATAGAAACTGTTGTTCAAACAGAATATTAGCTAAAATGATCCAATCAGTTGCTTGAGCCAAATTTTTTTTCTTTAAGCCATTCATGCCAGAACACAACGTCTCAGAGCATTAAGAATCCATATTACGTTCCAAGTGTTTGCCCAATAGATGGGGGGATTTGAAAAAAACATTCCATGGAAATGGAATGAGAACAAAGAAGGTTACCAGTTAGTCACTAGCATTAACACAATTTACTCATAATGGGGCCATATTTCTCAAGGTAAACATTATGTATTTATATTCCTGGGCATGTGTGGCTGTTACCAGAATTAACCTAAAATATAGGAAGTTCCAATTGCTAGATCTTTGACTTCACCCTTGTTCAGGATTACACCAGAGAATGCAGCATAACACTCAGAAATTCTCCTGAAGAGTACGAAAAGCACGCCTTCGTGGAACAAGTCAGACACTAAGCTTTGCTTTCGTATTTCTCCAGTGCTTCAGATGATCAGAGGTTCACGTGGACAGTAACTGACAGAGCGTTAGGTCTTCATTAAAACAAAATCATTGACTCTCATTGTAAAACATAGTAGCCTGCGATATGCCCATTCAAAATCTTACAATGGATCAACTCAATCTTTTGTTTATCAGAAGCAGTGCAATACGTTTCTCTAAACTCTTCAGAGGGCAATCTAAGAAATACGTGTACAGAGACAGATACACACGCACACACACTCACTCACTCTACTGATTTCTATGCAGCAATTAAACGTTAATTCTATTTAATTGCAATATTAAGATTCTAAATTTAAAATAAAAAAAAAAGAATTACAGAGGTTATCAAAGACATTAACCTCTTCTTAGAATAAGTACAAAACTAATAACAAAGGTATCATTACGGCGGTGTACACTTGATGATATTCTGCCCAATACAGGAAACTAAGACTCTGACACTGGCCATCTTAGACCTCCTTTACTTTGAATTAATGGTGTGAACACTGCATTTCTCCTTCTGAAATCTGTGGTTTCTGTGAAGTTTATGGGAACACCAAAGAAAGCTTAACCGGGGAAAGGAGAAAACAATGTCCATTCCCATTTGGATAATTAACTGAGGTCAGGGCTTCTCTCCAAAATGTCCTCAAATGATCTCTATTAACCATATCCGGTGGCCTGTTCCCTTCCCTGCACATTGTATTAAGAAAAAATTTTAAGTGTATTTTCATTTCTATTTCCAATCTGAAGCTGGAAACAAATCAGTTTGCACCCCAGCAGAATGCCAAGAAAAGCTTCAATCAATCTGCACCTTTTTATTTACATCCCTCATTCCTTAGAAATGTAATTGCCGTTTTTATTAACTTTGTTTTATGGATCTAATATTTAAGAACAAGTCTGTCTTTTATGTCACAGCAAGAAGGGTAATGCACTTACAGACTCCCCCGCAATACATCTCGGGCAAGGCTGGGCTGAGCTCCTTCCACCGTTCTGAGGGATCTATTTAACAAATCACAGCCACACATGCATCAGAACAGTGATTATTTACACTTTTTATTAAAATACTTTAATGGGCCACAGCTGGTTTTGTGGGAACGGGAACCTACCCCCACATGTGGCAGCCCCTCGCTGGTCCAGGACACCAGGGTGCTGAGCTTTGCGGGGGCGCAGCCCCACTCTGCGCCGGCGGCTTCTACTCTCTTGCATGCCCGTTTCTGAAAGACACGAAACGTCACTTGAGATGGCTCTGGAGCACACGACACTAACTGGATCTGCTTTCTGCGAACTTCAGCTGCAAACACTGGCCCTGTAGAGCTGCACGAGTTTATAGGACATCTGAGGGTGACTTTAGACATCGCCTTTCAGGAACACGGTCCATCAGTTACATTTAACCTCATTATTTCCAGCACTGTTTGGTGTTTATTTGGCTTCACAGATTTAAAACAGGCATTTGAAACAATTTTGGTCAAAACTCTTATAATAAACTATTGTGACTGGTTTACTGATATTGAAAATATACAAAATCTATCAATTTTCTTGAGGACACTAGTTACATGCTTGAACACATTTTGCCTAGTTTCAAGTTCCGTACTTTCTTAATACAATATGAGTAATTCACATGTGGATAACTCTTTGTTTTACTGACACTGAAGAGCAAATTAATTTTACTTATTTTCAGGTTGCACACATGCTTCATAACTGATAAACTTTGGGAATTAACATTTGGTTTTTGCTTCTCCATGAACTAAAGAAGATAAATTACAGGGGCGCCTGGGTGGCACAGCGGTTAAGCGTCTGCCTTCGGCTCAGGGCGTGATCCCGGCATTATGGGATCGAGCCCCACATCAGGCTCCTCTGCTATGAGCCTGCTTCTTCCTCTCCCCCTCCCCCTGCTTGTGTTCCCTCTCTCGCTGGCTGTCTCTCTCTCTGTCGAATAAATAAAAATAAAAATCTTAAAAAAAAAAAAAAGAAGATAAATTACAAAAGCAATCCTCTAACGCTAAAGGAAAAAAAAATTATTCACTCTCAAAATCCTAAGACTTTATGCAGTTTGAAGGGTAACAATGTCTTCAGTGACACAAGTTGAGAAGCAGGAAGACCTTTGCAACGGATGGTGAAATTCATCCCTGGCCCCCTGGGCCAGCCTGCAGGCCCTGCTGCTGGACAGCTCCCACCAGGTCAGAAAACACAGCCCCTCCACCGCTGTTCCCTCCACTTCTCTGGTCTCTTGCAAATGATCATCACGGTTTCTACCAAATTTGTTTCTTTTTTTTTTCTTTTAAAGATTTTTTCATTTATTTATGTGACAGAGAGACAGCCAGTGAGAGAGGGAACACAGCAGGGGAGTGGGAGAGGAAGAAGCCAGCTCCCAGCGGAGGAGCCCAATGTGGGGCTCGATCCCAGAACGCCGGAATCACGCCCTGAGCCGAAGGCAGACGCTTAACGACTGCGCTACCCAGGCGCCCCCCAAATTTGTTTCTTATCTGTCCTGTTACTTATTTGTATTTTCTAAATTGATTTTTTTTTCTACTTAATGGGTTTATTCAATATAGAAGCCTTATATCATGGGTTTAGAGTGCTAGTTTTACTGTTCTCTAACATGCCTTAAAGATTACATGGAAATTTTGAGATTAAACTGGAAAATCCTGAACTCCGAGCCCTCAGCCCACTGAGAAGAATTTCTTGGGTGAGTGCTTGACCTCTGGATGGCTGAAGACAAGGCTGGCTACGCAGTCACTGACTTCCTTATGGTCCCCAAACGAAACTACAAATTCTACATCAAACCACGCCCCGGGCATCACATGAAGCCAGAGAATGTGAAATACGGAGAAAAGGGTATTAAGAGAAAAGCCACCAGGTCCTGGCGTGGGCCCCTCACGGCCCCAGCTAACACCTGCTGTCATGAACTCCAGTGAGCCAGGACAGAAGGAAAGACCGCAGGACAGAGAGAAGCACAGCAGAAGGGTGAGGAAGTCCATACGAACATGAAGAAGCTATGATGTGCCTAAACGCCTGCATCAGGGAAGGGACTTCAGGGCCCACACATGCAGCATAAGGGGACAGACACCACTTACAGAGGCATTCCAGGGAAGAAAACAGGCAAAAGGGGAAGGGAGAAGCACCCTTCGACAACTGAGTGGTGAAGCTAAAAGAGAAAGAGAAGTGTGGGGTCCTAGGAATAAAGAGGAAACATCATGAGCTTCACCCCGGCCCATCCTCACCAAAGCCGAGCAGCCAGCCAAGAGCTGCCACAGCACCTGCACTTGGCCAAACCAACTGAAGAGGCTGCCGCGAGACTCGCAATCTTCTAAACACTCAACACCATAAAAATGTCCTCCTGAAACCACAAATCAAAAGAAAATTGGCATGTACCCTCCCAAAACATAATTAAACATATTCAAACATTTAAGGATACAAAAAAAACCCTGAATTAGAAATGTAGAATTAAAAACAGAAAAGGACAAAAACGGAGAAACCAAGGGAGAGGTGAGCAGACTCAGGAAAAGTAATGGAAGGAAAACAAACTTGCCTCAGAAATGAGGAATCAATTACAGAACACCCAAGGAGAATCAATTCAAAGGAAAACTAACAAAGGGCACTGAGGAAAGGCAGGACCAAACCAAGAGGAGGACGGCGACAGTGAGACAGATGGGAAAAGGGGAGGAAAGCAAAACAATACAGCAAAGCTAACATCTAACACTGTAAGGAAATTTCCAGAACAGAAAAAGGCCCAAATCTTCAAAGGAACGGGCTCACAGAGTACCTGGGAAAAATAAACCAGAAGAGTCAACTCTGAGACACATCCTAATGAAACTGAGATTTCAAAGGCAAGGACAAAGTCCTCAAGGCCTTGGGCACCTATCAATGAATATGCAAAGGAAGCAGACTAGCAACAGACTTTTCAAAACCAACACACAAGCAAGGCAACAATGGAGCAACATTTTTTTTTTTAATTCAAAGTATGAACCAAGAATTTTAAATCCAATTTTAAATTACCAAGACTACAGAAAAGCACTTTTAACCTCTATGAATTTGGAGAATACTACACCTAGTCAGCCCTTTTTGAGGATTCTGTGTGAGGTTAAGCTTTACCTGCCTAGTCATGACCGGGAGAATTCCAGCAAAAGGATTTATGAGACACATTTAAAAATATTTAGATGTACATCTTGGACCAAAATAAAGGTGCAATTAAGCTGAAGACTGATGTGCAAATATTACTACAGTGACAAAACTGAAATAATTCAACTAAAAAATGTGAGATGAAGGAAGAAGAGCAAAAACTCTGATTAATGTAAAGGTCATTACTATGTGAGCAACAGGTATGCATTAAAATATACGAGAAAAAAACAAAACAGACAATAAAGAGTTTAACAAAACAGGTTACTAAGGACATAAAAATAGGTTTAAATACAAAGCTAATGACTAGAAAATACAAATCTATCTAAATCCAAAATCAAAAATATAAAAGCAAAGAATACAGATCTCATAAAGGAATTGCAAATACAACAAAATATGCGTATTATAAAATATTATGATAGAGTTGCAAGCAAATAAATCAGTCATGTCAATAAACACCAATGGACTTAATTTACCTATTTAAAGAAAAAGGTTTTTAATTGGGCTCACAGAACAAGACCCAACTGTATCCCGTATACAAGAGACACACCTAAAATAAAGTCATTCAGAAAGGCCAAAAACAAAAAGGCTGGACAAAGGTAAATGAAACAAAAAGAGAGCAGCAGACCAAGTAGAATTCAAGTCCCAAAGGGTTAAACACAAGAGGATATGTTTAATGTTAAAAGCCACAGTCCTCAACGAAGACATAATGCTCATGAACATCTATGCACCAAGTAACACAACCACCACCTTGGGGCGCCTGGGGGACTCAGTCGGTGAAGCGTCTGCCTCTGGCTCAGGTCGTGATCTCAGGATCCTGGGACAGAGTGCTGCAACAGGCTCTCTGCTCAACGGGAAGTCTGCTTCTCCCTCTCACTCTCCCTCTGTGCTTTCCCTCTCTCTCTCCCCCAAATAAATAAAATCTTAAAACAAAAACAAAAACCCACCACCTTTAGAGGCAAGGGTGACAGGATATGCAAGGAGATGCACATAGGCATGTACTAAAAATGGGAGATTTAATACACCATCTCCATACAAGGCAGAGCAAGTGCACAAGAAGTAAGTGCGGAGACACCATCAACCACGGTAGAGCTTACAGATATACGATGAAGTCCATACCCTGATAGCAGAGAATACACATTACTCTCAAGAATCTATAGCACATTCCCTACAAATGGTCATATATTAGGTCACAAAGAAAACATCAACCATTTTCATAACACAGAAACACTGCAAACTATACTTTCCAATCACAATGCAATAAAAGTATACATTATTAACAACAACAAAAAACAAAGTCATTTCCACTTGGATATTTTTAAAAACCTACTATTGACTTGTAGTGAAAGAGTAAATACAAACTAGAAGTATAGAATTTTTAAAAAATAATTACAAAGAAAGCACTATATATTAGAATCTATGGAATCCATTTAAAGCAGTAATCAGAGAAAAATTCATTATACTAACATTTTTATCAATAAAAATGAAAAAAAAATAAAATTAATCAATTAACAAGCCTTAGCTTGTTAGTAACCCAAAAGAAAATTCAAGGAAGAAACAATGGAGGGAAAAGCTAACTAAAAACAGCAGACCTAACTAATAATTCTAAGTCTTGTGGGTTTTTGTGGGGGTGGGGGTGGAAATTAACAAAGTAGACAATCTACCAGCTACTTGATCAAGAAAAAAGGGGAGAAAGCACAAGCACAGAAAATAAGAAATGACACAGGGGAAGTGACCAGTGAAACAAGAAATTTAAAAAATCCTAAGAGACTCTTCTCTAGACCTCCATGCAAACAGACTTGAACATGTTGCTGGCATGGAGAACTCCCAGAGGAAGCTCAGACGGCCATGACCAAGAATGACTCCACTGCAGTTAGAGAGCTGAACTAGATGACAGCCAGAGAAGACAAAGATTCCTAAGCAGGCACCTCCCCAAGAAAGACAGACAGCTTCACAGGGCGCTCTACCAAACACTCAAGACCAGAGAGTTCCAATGCTCTACATAAACTGCTCCAGAACACTGACGAGGATGGAAAAGTCCCCAAGTCCTTTCATGAAGCAAGTGTAATACTGATACACCAAATAAAGATGAAAGAAAGAAAACCACGGACCAGTATCCCTCACGAATATCAATGCACCCATATTAAATAAAACATTAACAAACAGAATCTAACACCACAGGAAGAAGCCACATACCATGACCAAGTACGATTTTTTCCAAAAATGAAAGTTGGGTTCAATATTAGGAAATTCAGTATCATCCTCATATTAATCAACCTAAGGAAAAGATGTACGATTATCTACCCAGATATTGAAAAACCCTTTGACAAAATTTAAAACCCATTTATAAAAACTACAGAAAACACAAACTGAGAGTTATATTCTTAACATGATAAAAATCTACATGCTTTATTCCTAATGCGAGTATCTTATTTAATGGGAAAAGACTACTGGCATTTCCACTAAAATCGAGGAAAAGGCTCCATTTCTGCTTACCACTGCCTTACTCTGGAGCTATTACATTACCCTATATAATTACAAAAGATAAATCAAACAGAGGCATAAGAATGGATAAGGAAGTAAAACTATCACTATTTGCAGATATCATGATATATATCTGGAAACCCCCAGAGAATCAATGATAAAACTAACCCAAACAATGAAAGAATCAATTGAATAGTAGAACACAAAGTTAAAATACAAAAATTGCCTTGAAATATAAAATAATAAGGTGTTAGACAAAACCCCATTTTAGATCATTGCAACAAGGAAGATTAAATGTTTAGGAATAAGTTTAATAGGAATTGCATTCAACCTATACAAGGAGAACGTAAAACGTTCTTGCAAGACACGAAAGCAGGAATGAACAAATGAAAAAGTATCTCCTATTGTTAGTTAGGATGACTTAACATTAGAAAGATGACAGTTGCCCCTTAGTTTATAAAGTCAATGTAATGCCAATAAAAATACCAATGGACTACAGCGCAGACTTACACAAGTTGATACTAAAGGTCTCATGGAAAAACAAACATGCAAGAATAGCCAAGAAAACCCTGGGGAAAAATCGGAATCTATGAGACGCCTTTAAAGCAGTAATCAGAGAAAAACTCATAGACTAATATTTTTATCAGCAAAAATGAAAAAATAAAATTAAAACTACTGGACATAAAACCATACTATAAAGACTCTATATTTAAAAAGGGTGGTGCTGGGGACAGACAAATAGACAAATGGGACTGAATAAAAAGTCCAGAAATAAACCTGAACGTATATGGAAATTTGCCATCAGGAGTTGCCAGGATGAAGATGGACCTTTCAATACATGGTGCTGGGACAACTGGGTAGCCACTTGGAAAAAGATGAAATTCAGATGTGTATTTTGTATCATATATAAGAATAAACCTCAAATGGATTAAGGATCTAAAAATGTAAGAAAATTAAACTATAGAATTCCTAGAAGAAAACATGAGTGAGTCTTTGGTACAGGGAGACTTTCTCACTATGACTCCACATCCAGAAGCAATGAAACAGAAATTGATGGATTTGACTACATAAAAATAAAACGTCTGCAGGACAAAATGAAAAACACAAACGGTGCCCTAGACAAAACAGAAGATAACTGACAAACTGGAGGAAAATATCTGCAGCCTATCCCCAGGAAAAGGGCCACTACCCTTAATATATGAAACTCTCCTAGAAAATGAGGGACAAAGGATGAAACACACAAAAGAAAAATGGGAAAAAGCCATGAACAGACAATTAACAAAAAAGTTTACAAGTTCAAGCTCACTCACACTTAGAGAAGAGCAAACGAGAAGACCCTACTTGTCACTTCTCATCTGTCAGACTGGCAAATGCTGAGGTGTGACTCGGACTCTGATGGTGAGGCTATAGGGAAACAGGCATCGCCTGGGCTGCAAATTCTGCAGGCAACTTGGTGATACCTAACAAAAACTACAAACACAGACTTTTTAACCCAGAAATGACACCTGTAGGAACCTACCCGACAGGCATACCTACAACAATGTGGGAAAAAAGGCTGCACGTGGTCACTCACTGTAGCCCTGGTTAAGCTGGAAGATCCTGGAAACCACCTAAACGGGCACAGGCAGGACAGCAGCCGGAGAAGCGTGGTGCATCTCAGCAACGCGGCTCCAGGCAGCGGTAAAAACTAGGGGAAGACCTGCGTGGACGGGCTCGCAGCCATTCCCAGGACATACCGTGAAGAGACAAAGTGCAAAAGACGAAGTGCAATGCAAGAAGGGGTATGAACACACCTGCACCTGCCTGCTCATCCATACCCAGGAAATACAAGGAGGAGACACCAGGAGCTAAAAACACTGGTTTCCTACGGAGAGTGGGTGGGAAAAGGTACGAAGGAATGGCGATGACAGGTACAAGTGCGAGGAGACACTTGGCACAAATTTTTCAGAAGCTCTAGTCTTAGAACTGCAGTAACACGTCACATACCCAAAAATAAGTACTAAGTTTAAATCAACCAGGATGTCAGAGAGAAGACCCAAAGGGAACACAAATAATAACAAATGAAACTGTTTTACAAATAACATAGCCACACTGAAACACAGACCTATCCTCAGTAATTCTGGAAAATACTATTTTCATTAGAAACTGTTAAGTCTAAGGACCAAAGAGAGCTGTATGCAAATACTGACTCTAGTTAGCAAATCTGTTTCTCACAGATTAGCAAATTTGAAACTATTTTATTGGTACACTGGGACTGAATAAGTAAGTAAACATACTATAAATAATGAAAGCCAGGTTTCTCTCTATTGAAGAGATAAGGTACAAATAAGGGAAGGGAGAAGGCTACTAAAGAACCCAGTGTGAGGGGGCGGGCCTGGCTGGCTCAGTGGGCTGAGCATCCGACTCCTGATTTTGGCTCAGGTCGTGATCTCAGGGTCATGAGATCGAGCCCCACATCGGACTCCATGCTGGGTGTGGAGATGGCTTGAGATTCTCTCTCTGCCTCTCCTCCTCCCCACCTCAAATAAATAAATAAACAAACAAACAAACAAACAAACAAAAACCCAGGGGTGTTGGATCAGGACTGGAAGTATTAGCATGAATGCAGTTTTCAAAACGTATCCAGCAGCAGCAGAGAAACATATACAGCTGGGTGGATGGGCACATAATCTGAAGCATAAATACAAATACTTACATACTAGTATGTATCCATACACCAATATGTACATTTCCTAGCTGTGTCTGCTGAGACAGCAACACCCTAGTGGTAGCAAGACTAAACCTAGCACGTAGATACTGTTTCTAACCACCGTGCTCTCCTGTTGAAGGAATCTAGGCTATGCCATGGGGAGGGGTCGGTTCAGGCATGGAATAGGGAAAGCATAAGATGAGACTGAGACATTCTGCGTCACCCAAAGTAAGTTTTTTTAAAAGTATGAGGACACGTCAAAAAGACAAAGGTACAGGATCCTGAAGGAGTTCCCAATGGCCACAGCCGAGGAACAACTTGGGCAATAAAATAAGGAACAACAGCACTGGACTGTAATCCAAGAATAAAGTAAATACCCGTGAGTCTCACCATGACATCAACAATGAGCACATCACTGGGGGAGAAGAGATCGTGTTCTCCTTTTCAGTCGAATTCTAATTAAAACATGTAAAAGGAATGGGGAAAATATAAAACCACCATTAAATAAAGGCCGCAGTGAAAGTAATTTCAAACAAGATTTACCAGTAGATGCTAAAACAACTGGGCAAAAGTTTAAGGAGAAACAGGATATTGGCACAGCCTCAAAGCATCTTCTCCAAGGTTTTTATTAATTATAAGGAGAAAGATAGTGGCTTTACAGTAGATGAAATCACCTTCAAGGAGGGACAAGGTCAACACTAGCAGTAATGACTGGCTCGTGAAGCCCTGATCTGATGCACTGAGAAGGTGTAACCTCACCTCTGTGGTCTTTGTGCCAAACGCATGGCCTTCATCTAATCATAGAAAACATGACACAACCCAGAATGAGTGACACTCTACAAAATAACTGACCAAGATTCATTAAAAGTGTCAAGGTCATGAGCACTGGTTGGTGTCAGATTGGAAGAGACCTAGAAGCACAAGAACTTTGTGCAGGGTGGACCCTGGTTTCCATCTGGGTCAGAGAAAGTCTGTTAGTGGGAAAACAGGTGAGACGGGAGGAGGTCTAGTGTAGTTAAGAGCACTTCACCAGGACTAATTTCACGGCGCACTCACTGTACTATCGCTACGTAAGTTGTCTAGCTGAAGGTATACCTGAATTCTCTATATTATTTTCTTGGGGGAAACTCTCTGTAAATCTATAACTATTCTGAAATAAAGTTTTTAAAAATGAAGGAAAAAAAATATCTCATACCCCCAGTAGTATGTATACCACACTTCTAGAAATACTGATTTAAGCCAAATTGCTTTCCCATAATCTCAACCCACTGATTCTAATTTTTCCCTCCTGAGCAACATAAAATAAATAGTCCCTCAAGCAGGAGATAAACATCCTTCCAGATGTCTGCATATCGAGCTCAGGTACCTGTGTGGTTTCCTCTCTCCAACCAACCATTCCTACTGCCTTTCACTCTCCCACACCTGAGATGTTTTCCAGACTCTTCCTACCCTAGACACCCTGTTCCAGAGTTTCTAAAAACTGTCAACAGCTCTCTTAAAATAAACCATAAAAAATACTTGCAAAGCCATGTGGCCCCCACAGTGGAGAGCAGAATGACCACCTTTTGTAGCTCAGCCAGTATGTCTGCACAGAAGACACCCACGCTAGTGGAACGGGTGCAGTGGCCACACAGCGTGGCAGGTCCAAGAGAAGCGGGCATCCTCCACTGCCCCAGAGTCTCCGCGTGAAGCAGCTGCCCCAGCCCTGGTGCTTTCTGAGTGTCCTTCTTTACATGGAAGGGCTCTCCTCGGCACCCTCGTTAGCCTTAATTTGACACCTGTGTGGTTTTCTGGTCTATGGGAGTACATCCAATCCTTCTTCTCCAGAATACTACAGTAATCCCACTAATCATCTTCAAGACATTTGCAAAGAACGCGGCCTTCTGTGCCTTTGCCCAAGTCAGATGAAAATACCCAGGAAGACCAAGGACCTAGATCTCCGGTTACTCAGGATGTACTCAATCTTTATGCTGTCAACACAAACACAATGTGTAAAACTGGTTTATTGCCAACTTCCCACAATCTGGGCTAAAGGGAAAAGTGGACACATTAACTACGACCCACATCATTTTATACACAGGCTTCAAGCTCCCCCATCAGTAACACCACAGGGCTGACAGAAATATTCCTTCCCTGCTCCCTTCTGAACAACATCAGACTTGCCAGAAAAGAAAGCAAAGGGGCGCGGACGGGTGACTCTGAGCTAGAACCCCTACTTTCTGGATGAACCCTAAAACACTGTAAGAGCATTCTAAAGCATTTCTGTGTGGGGTCAAATAACATTCGGCACATCAAGGTCAGCAGACTTGTGATCATCCATGGAGGCGAGCCAACATTCTTTAAGTGGCTCAGGCGGTTGGGGAATTGGATCCCCACACCCGCTGGCAGGCTGAAGGGGGAGTCATGCTGGTACCCAGGTGGGCGGTAAGAGCTGGGCTCCTCTGGGGGACATGGGGGTTACCTGCTTGGGGCTCCCGACCAGCTGAGTGCATTAAATTATTCATGTCTTCTGCTATTTACGGTGGATTACTGAGAGCTGACTGCATATGCTATTGACCTGCACACTTACTTGGCAAATTGTCCAGTTATTATGGATTGGCCTGGACCAAAGGAAAATGAAGGCTGCAGAGGCATTTAACTCTAGGATTGTGTTACATGGTTCACTCTTACTCCCTCCTGGAGAGGATATGTCAGCCTTCATAAAGGCAGATGAAGATTTACCACCCAACTAAGACGACACTTGCACTGTATAAACAAAACACAATTAAAACCCCAAGTATACACAAAGACCCCATTACTTAACAATAATTGAATATCAATCGAATAGCAACCTCACCAGAGGACAGCTGAAACAGAAACACGGTCGGCTAAGAGAAGACACCTGATAAGATGCATTAATTAAAATATAAACTATGTATTGTGTCGCCTCAATGCCAGAATGAAAACCCCCGGCAGGTCTCAGCGAAGGTGAGGTGAGGAGGCGCGAACCCCCCTTTGTTGCCGTGGGCTTTCTCCTTTATTAGAAGCGATGGGGCCCAGTGGGATGAGTGGGGCACAGGGGAGGGAGGAGTGTCACAGGCTTCACGATTCGGCAGAATCACAGAAAGCAGACTGTGCCCGTCTTCACGATGCACCTGGAACACACTGGTGAGCCAGAAAAGGAGGCACAAACCCACAGAGCACAGGCCTGGGCCACCTCTGGAAACCTGTTCCCCCGCTCTACACCCCAGAGGAGTGTGGAGAAGAAAAAGATGCCAACTTCCTGAATACTTCAACAGAAAAGCACCCTATATTCTCTCCAATCTGCACAGCAAAAAAATGGCTTAATTCCTAAAAAATTAAACACCTTGAATTACAAGCATCTTTAATACATCACTAGTACATGAGTTAAGCATACATACTCTGGACAGAATACTGATGTAAATCACTAGAATTCAGAATGCAGTTAATGGTGAGTCTCTCTCCACACACACACACACACACACACACACACACTAACCCAATCTTTCATTCTGAAGGTATTGTGGGGATTTTTATTGACTAATGGCCTTTTGTCTAAAGATCATCTGTATTAGCAATGTGTAATGCTGGTTAGTTGAGTCCTAGTTACCAGAAACAGTTTGCTGAGTGAGGCTGTATAGTTTAGTAAAGACAGTTTACTTTTGCTGGAGGCGCGGATACAGATGTCCACCAGCCCAGAATACAGAACCATTAATGCTGGAACAGCAAGACGAATAAGGCCCTACGGACCATCATGTGGAGAGAAAACACAGTTTTCCATCAAGCACAGATTCTTGTTCAATAACACTGTCATCTGGAAAACGACCTTGCCCTCTGGGAGGTTCACCTTCTTGGAAGACTCAGGACAGCAAAACCTGACACAGTGTCCAGCACAGGGACCAGAAGTTAGGATCCCTCCTCTCCACTCCACGCTCTCAGGGCACACTAAACCTTTAGTCACATGGATCTGACATCTTGATGTTGTGCTTTACTCAGCTGGGACCACTTTTTGGAAGACGTGTCATCCTACCGTACATGGGCTTCCCAGCCCACACCCCCCAGCCCGTCTGGCTGGAACACAGGGAGGTTTAGGGAAGAGGACCAGTCTGAGACCGTAGTCAAAAGCAAGAGTGACAACTTAATTCCCGTTGGGCTAGTGACCTAGAGGAAGACAACAGAGGAAAATAAAACAAAAACAAAACAAAACAACAAAAAAAAGCCACAGTCATACTTGGAATTAAAGTAAAAACAGGAATGAACACACTAGACTTACTATCAACTACAGGCTTGTGAGATTTAGGAAGTCCCCTACAAACCGAAGTTGCACTCCTAATTAAATGAAGGATCTAGGAAAGCAGGTATACAAATTTACTCACCACAGGTGGGGCTAATAAAGTTCGTTCACAATTATAAAAACGACAGTTTAGGAATGTTTCCACATTTGTTACTTCATTTGATCCTTTTAACAACCTCATGACATAGGAAGGGTAAGAAATTTTATTTCTATTTTGTAGATGAGAAAAATGAAATCCAAAAACCCAAACTAACTTGGGTGGAGTCTGGTGATCTGAAATGAAAGTGCGGGGTCTTTAGTGGGCTTTCAGTAACTGGGGAGACAAGACTGAAAACTACAACCAGAGAAGCACTAAAAACCAAACAGTGTATGAAAAAGATTTCAAAACTTACTGTAAACTAAAAAAATCTGCAAATATCAAGACGGTGTGTTACTGGCATAGGGATAAACATACAGATCAATGGAATAGCACTGAGAATCCAGGAATAAACCTGTACATTTACGGTGAACTGACTTTTGACAAAGGTGCCAAGACAACTCAACGGAGCAAGCACAGTGTTCATCAGAAATGGTACAGGCATGATTCAAGGTTCATGCGCAAAAGGAGGAACTCAGGGCCCTGCCTACACACCATACACAAACATTAACACGAAAGGGATCAGAGAGCTAAATGTTAAGTGCTGAAAGCACAAAAAATTTTTAGAGGGGAACATTGGACAAGACCTCTGTAATCTTAGGCAAAGAATTCTAATCTTAGGCAAAAGCATGATCTATAAAGAAACAAACTGATAAACTGGACTTCATCAATATCCAAAACTTTGGGGCACTGAAAGGCACCATTAAGAGAGTAAAAAGACAAGCCACATTCTTGGAGAAAACGTTTACACATCATCTATATGTTAAAAGACATGTATCCAGAATACATAAAGAAGTCTTTCAATTCAAGAAGATGACACAGTTTTTTTTAAGTGGGCAAAGGATTTGAATAGTGACTTCCCCAACAAAGATATACAAAAGGCCAGTAAATACATGAAAAGACATTTAACATCATTTGTCATTAGAAAAATGCAAATCAAAAACACAACGGGATACCAGTTCCCAACCACTAGAATGGCTATAAACAGAAAGAGACAATAACAAGTGTTGGCAAAGGTGTGGAGAAACTAAAACCCTCAATCCATGTTGGTGAGAACATAAATGGTGCAGCTGCTTTGGAAAACATTCTGACCATTCCTCAAAATGTTAAGCATCTGGTTATTGTATGACCCAGCAATTCCACAAATGAATAACTACCCAAGAGATATGAAAACATACGCCCATGCAAACACTTGGATGTGAATGCTCACAGCAGCATTACTTATAAAATCTCAGAAGTACAAACAACCCAAATGTCCATCAACTGAATAACAGATAAACAAAATGTGGTATAGACACGCAATGTAATACTATTTACCAACAGAAAGGAGTAAGATACTGATACACGTTTCAACGTGGGTGAACCTCAGAAACATTATTAGGCCAAGTGAAAGAAGCCAGTCACAAAAGACCAAATACTGTGATTCTGTGTACATGAATTGTCTAGAACAGACAAACTGATAAGAGATAGAAGGTCAACCGGTAGCTGCTAAGGGCTAGGGGAGGGTGAAAGAGAGTGACTGCCCAAGGGAACCAGGTTTCTTTCTGGTCATGAAAACGTTCTTTATTTAGATTATGGAGATATTTACATAGCTCTGTAAATATGTTAAAGCCACTGACCTGTGTACTTTAAAAGAGTGAACTTTATCGTATGTAAATTATAAACAAAGCTGTTTTAAAATATGACCAAAAGTTTTGAATAATTCACCAAAAAAGTTATGACTGATAAAAAAGCCCATGAAAAGATGTCCAACAGCAAGTCCCTACGGAAGTGCAGATTAGAATCACAGCGAGACCCCTAACTGCGTACCTACTAGAAGGACTGTAATCAGACACCAGAGACTGCGGACTCACTGGAGCCCTCTAGAGGCTGCCAGTGGGGATGCAGAATGTGCCACTATGGAAAACAGCATGGCAGCTCCTCGAGCAACACGCACCAGCAATTCCAGCCCTCCATGTCTATCTAAGAGAGGGAAACCAACATCTGCACGTGACTTTTCCGAATTTTCAGCATTATTCATAATAGCCAAGAAGGATAAACAACACAATGTCTATCAAATGAAAAATGGATAAACAAAATGTGGTATATTGGTACAATGGAGTATTATTTAGCAATAAAAAGGAACAAACTACAGATACATGCTTCACTGTGGAGGAACCAGAAAAACACCACGCTAAGGGAAAGAAGCCAGCTGCAAGAAAAAGCACATGAAAAGTCCAGAAAAGGCAAATCTAGAAAAATAAAAAGATTAGCAGTTGCCGGGAGCTGGGGGAGGGATGGGGTTACTGCAAACTGGGCACAAACAAGGCAACGGAAGTGCTCTAAAACTGGGGGTGATGGCTGCACACCTGCAAGTTCACCCAAAAAATCACCTCCTCGTACACTTGAAAGAAAAAAGCAGCTAAACAACGTTGTTTGATAATAAACACAAGAGAGAAATTGAAAAGACACGAGCTGCAGTCATGACCATGAGGGTGAGGATGGGGCACACTGCTGGGGCTTTACCAGCCAAATTATAATTTTCCCTAAATAAATGATACTCTGAAAGTACCAATGATTTTATGCATTAATGTGATCCTCCCTTCGTTTCTTTCCAGTTAGAGACACACACACCCTCGACATGCTAATCAGCTAAAAAGTATTTGCTGAACACCTACTACATGCCTTGCTTGACTCTGGGCATCTGATAATTGGAGAAGCAGAAGGCACATACATCATAGTCCAGCCGTGGCTGCTGAGCCTGACAGACACCTGAAAGAGCCCCCCCAGAGCATGGTCAAGTACCCCCAACTGACCATTACCTCATTTTGACTTTTCTGCATCATACATAAGGAAATCTGCCAAAAGCTAGAAATGATCCAGGCTCTGTGCAGGTGGCAGTGTGAACATGTGTATCAGAGATATAAGCAAAGATGAGTTATTGGTAAACTTCTCTTCATTTAGATAGGAAGAAGGCTGAATACAATTAAACTGAGTAGAACAGACAGTAAAAGCAGTTCGACAGATTAACCTTAAAACTACGAATGAGTGAGAGAATTAAATAGCTTGTTTCTTGAGGCATGGGTTGCAATTATCTTGAATGAAAGGAGTGACCACAGAAAGGCAGAGTGACGGGTTTTGCTGGGGTCGGGACCACTGCCGATACGCATTAGGTTCTCACAGTTGGGATCTTGCTTAGCAGATGAGCTATGAAATCTACATCCTACAGGGTGAAACTAGCAAATTTAACTCCACATTTTCTCTCTTTACAAGTTAGACCCGGTAGGGCTACTTGAATAGAGTTAAAGCCATCAACATGTCTAAGTGGTTTTGCTGACAAGGACTACTAGCTTAATTTACTGGATAATTTTTCAAGTACTAGCAAAGGCAGGTCTAAAAGTTATAAACAGAGCAAAGTGGATATAAGATATCCTCACCCCTTGATTTTAGAGGCAACTATTCATAATACCAAGAATTGGTGAAAATGGNGTTCCGGGATCGAGTCCCACATCGGGCTCCTCCGCTGGGAGCCTGTTTCTTCCTCTCCCATTCCCCTGCTGTGTTCCCTCTCTCGCTGGCTATCTCTCACATAAATAAATAAATCTTTAAAAAAAAATAAAAAATAAATAAATAAATAAATAAAAAATAAAAAAAAAAAANACAAGGACTACTAGCTTAATTTACTGGATAATTTTTCAAGTACTAGCAAAGGCAGGTCTAAAAGTTATAAACAGAGCAAAGTGGATATAAGATATCCTCACCCCTTGATTTTAGAGGCAACTATTCATAATACCAAGAATTGGTGAAAATGGTAGATTGGAACTTTTTAATTTATTCACCTCAAAATTTCCACAGTTGCATCAAAAGCGTTCAGTAGTCTCAGGATACAAGATTAATACACAGAAATCCGTTGCACTTCTATACACTAATCATGAAGTAGCAGAAAGAGAAAGTAAGAAAACAATCCCATTTATAATTGCACCCAAAATAATAAAATACCCAGGAATAAACTGAACCAAAGAGATGAAAGACCTGTACTCTGAAGACTATAAAACTGATGAAAGAAATTAAAGACACACAAATAGAAAGATATCCCATGCTCATGAACTGGAAGAACCAATAATGTTAAAATGTCCACACTACCCAAAGCAATCTAAAATTTAAAGCAATCCTTACCAAATACTAAGAACATTCTTTACAGAACTAAAACAAATAATATTAAAATTTGTAGGAAACCAGAAAAAACCCGAATAGCCAAAACAATCTTAAGAAAGAAGAACAAAGCTGGAGCTATCACAACCCCAGATTTCAAGATATTCTACAAAGCTGCAGTAATCAAAACAGCACGGTACTGGGACAAAAACAGACACAGAGATCAATGGAACAGACTAGAGAACCCAAAAATAAAACCACAATTATTTGGTCAATTAATCTATGAAAAAGGAGGCAAGAATATGCAATGGGGAAAAGACAGCCTCTTTGACAAATGGTGTTAGGAAAACTGGACAGCTACATGCAAAACAATGAAACTGGACTACTTTCTAGCATCGTACACAAAAATAAATTCAAAATGGATTAAAGACCTAAATGTGAGGGGCACCTGGGTGGCACAGTCGTTAAGCATCTGCCTTCGGTTCAGGGCGTGATCCCGGCATTGTGGGATCGAGCCCCACATCAGGCTTCTCTGCTAGGAGCCTGCTTCTTCCTCTCCCACTCCCCCTGCTTGTGTTCCCTCTCTCACTGGCTGTCTCTCTCTGTCAAATAAATAAATAAAATCTTAAAAAAAAAAAAGACCTAAATGTGAGACCTGAAACCATAAAAATCCTAGAAGAAAACACAGGCAGCAACCTCTTTGACATTGGCCACAGCAACTTCTTTCTAGAGATGTCTCCTGAGGCAAGGGACACAAAAGCAAAAATAACCTGTCGGGTCTACTTCAAAATAAAAAGCTTTTGCACAGCAAAGGAAACAACCAATAAAACAAAAAGGCAACCTACTGAATGGGAGAAGATATTTGCAAATGATATATACAATAAAGGGTTAAAATCCAAAATATATGAAGAACTCCTACAGCTCAACACCAAAAAACTCAATCCAATAAAAGGGCATGACATGAATAGACATTCTTCTAAAGAAGACACACAAATGGCCAACAGACACATGAAAACATGCTCAACATCAATCACCACAGAAATGCAAAACAATGAGCTATCACCTTACACCTGTCAGAACGGTTAAAATCAAAAATATAAGAAATAACAAGTGTTGGTGAGGATATGGAGGAAAAGGAACCCTCGTGCACCACTGGTGGGAATGCAAACTGTGCAACCACTGTAGAAAACAGTATGGAGGTTCTCAAAAAATTAAAAATAGAATTAGTATATGATCCAGTAATACCAGGACTGGGTATTTACCCAAAGAAAATGAAAACACTAATGCAAAAAGATACATGCACCCCTATGTTTAGAGCAGCATCACCTACAAAAGCCAAGACGTGAAAGCAGCCCAAGTGTGCATCCACAGATAAATGGATAAAGAAGATGCCGTATATACACACAACGGAGTATTACCTAGCCACAAGGACTGATGTCTTGCCATTTGCAACAGGGACTGACCTAGAAGATATAATGCTAAGTGAAATAAATCAGTCAGAAAAAGACAAACACCATATGGTTTTGCATATACAGAATTTAAGAAACAGAACAAAGGAACAAACAAAAGGAGACCAAAATACCCTCTTAAATAAAGAGAACAGACTGGTGGTTGCCACAGGGGAGATGGGTGGGAGGACGGGTGACATAAAGGGGATTCAGAGTACACTTACGGTGACGAACACGGAGTAATGTATGGAATTGTTGAATAATTACATTGTACATCTGAAAGTAATGTAATACTGTATGTACATTATACTTCAACTTAAAAAAGTACCTACCAAAAAAGAAATACTAAGGTAAAAATGTTTTTAAAAAAACAAGCGATAAACAATAAAAAAAAAGTCAATAGCCAATTAATTAAAGCATCCTGATACGTTACTTCTACAAGATACCGACTAAGAATCAAAGGAAATTACAATAGAGGAAATGGCCACTTATCCCTAGGAATCAAAAGCTGGAAAAAGGGATCTTGGATCAATCCAGAGGAAACCAGAAAAGATACCAATTCGATTGTGAGCCCAGACATTAAGAACTTGCTTTTTACAGAGGTCGTCTGGAAGGAGTGTCTTCACGGACAGGACAGGCTGACTATGCATGACTCTCGGTGTTCTGGGCATGCGCTTTCCTTCTGGAACATGTAGTGTGGTGACTCTGCCGTGGGCAGGGGGCCTGAAAGAGCGAAGCACTGGATGCCCCCAAGTCTGAGGGTCAATCCAACCAAGGATTTCACTTTTCTTTTTGCAGAGCCTAGAATACTGCTTGCTATACAACAGGTGCTCAAAACACGTCTATCTAACAGAAATGATAAACCCTAAATGGTACGTAACTGCTCCACGTGTCACCACACGAGGTACCCTTCCCACAGTCAGGACACTCGGGGGATTACAGCAGATGGCTGCCTCTGGCTCTGCCTGAGAATCACTTGTGAAGCTATTACAGAGATGGGTCCTGGCTGCTGCAGTTTCCAAAACTCCACTGGTGGTTATAACACACAGGCTGTAGAGCCACTGATCTGTGAACAGAGGTAGGAAATGGGTTGCACTTTCCACGTAACCAAATGCTAGAAGGGGGCGTGTGACAGAGAGAGAGAGAGGAGAAAGAACAGAAAACTTGGGACAAGGACTTGGATACTTCATTGAACTCAATCTGGATTATCAGATCAAAGACCAAGGCACAACACAATATAACAAGGACTTTATCAGATTAAGAGGCCGTACACACCTAGGCAATTAGACACGGAACTCACTGGGTAACAGCCGGGAAGTACTGCAGCCCCAAGCTGGGCACTCAGTTTCAGCACTGCAATCTGAAAGATCATCCAAGGTTTCTCCTCTAAGCCTTTCTTCCTCTCCGATCAATAATGACCTCTGGTGGGGCGCCTGGGTGGCTCAGTCGTTAACCGTCTACCTTCGGCTCAGGTCATGATCCCAGGGTCTTGGGATTGAGCCCTGCGCTGGCTCCCTGCTTCTCCCTCTCTCACTCCCCCTGCTTGTGTTCCCTCTTGCTGTGTCTCTCTCTGTCAAATAAATAAAATCTTAAAAAAAAAAAAAATGACCTCTGGTGCATGGTTCCTGATACCCTGTGGCATCACACTTTTCAACATTTTATGGCCAATTTACAACTTTGTTGTGAAGCCCCACACGAGAGGCTACAGGGCCCCATAGCTAAGAGGACGGGAGGCTGCAGGGCCCCCTCGCTAAGAGGACAGGAGGCAGACAGTGGGGTCTAAGCATTATTTCCCTACTAGCTGTGTAACCTTAAGCCAGCTGATTAACCTCTCTGTACCTCAGCTTCCTCGCTTGTAGTCTGGGAACAGAAACATGAAATTCAGATAATCTGCCTGGTAACCACTCAGTGACTAGCAGTATCTGTAACCTCTGTTAAATGTCCCCAAGATGGAAAATGCAGTGTGACCCAAGTGGAGCTCCTTTTCTCCTGCAGTTCCACACCAATTTTCTCTCAGTAACTCCAGTCACAGCCCTGGGAGCCAGCCCAGATTCCTCCCCTTCCATGACCTTCCATGTCCACTCCATCAGCAAAACCTGTGCATTGTTCCTTAAATATATAGAGCCTTCTGTTGACATTCACTGTCTCGCTGTCCTCTCTGTCCAAGCCTGTCACCTCTTGTAATCCACACACTCCTTGCCTTCCTGCCTTCACTCTGACCGCCCTCCCCTTCATTCTCCCCAGAGTTCCCAGAATAAGCTCTTAAAATGTCAGTATGATCATGTCACTTTACTATTTACTTCCCAGAGTATGGAATGTGAGCAATGTAGTGATGACCTAGCGCTGACCTCGTGTAAGAGGACAGCACTGGCGAGTGCAGGAGCCAGGAGGAATCTGAGTCCCTGGATGTCTCTGATCTGGGTAGCACGGGCCCCACGCCTGTATTTAGGGTCCCCATTCCACTGCCCTGGATTGCTCCCCTCCGCACACTATGAGCAGCAGAATCAAGCTTCCACCTTGTTGGAGCCAATGTGGTCTGAAGCCTCCGTTACAGAAGCTTAACCTGTGCCCTGGTAACATGGCCCCTGGAAGTGGGGTGCTTCTGTGACAGGGCGCAAGCGACACTGGCTTCGTGGTTAGGCAGTGGGGGTGAGGAAGCTCATGCAGGGAAGGAGACTAGCCACTCTTGTTACGTCGTGAAAAACATCTGAGAAAACAGTGCCTGCATTAACTCGGGGGCGGGGACAGATTCCGGGCTTATCAAGCCTGTAGGTGCAGAAGAAACAGAATTCAGATGCTGGGTACGTTGGCGGCTCCTTGGTGCTCTTAACAAGGAACCACGAAATAAAGGAGGTGGGGTGAGAACCAGCCAATTCGCAAGCGGAGGTGGAAGTCACAGAGCGCTGCTCCAACCCGACGGGACTTCCTCCAGGTCCCTAAAAGGCTAGGCAATTCCCTGTCTCCCATCCTGCTTCCCTTCCAGTCTCACGCAGGCCTGATTACGCTCCCGCCGGACCTTGATCGGGGCCCCCACCACCAGTTATCTCACCTCACCCTCATCTCTCCCCTCAAAGCACTCCACCCGGGCGTGTCTGCTAACCCTGCAGCCCCACCCCGCCCAGCCCGGAGCCAGCACGTGGGGGCGTGACTCGGGAGCAGCAGCGCGCACATCCCGAGGCCGCGCACGGGTCAGGGACACTGCGAGGGACACAGGGTCCGGTCCTTCTGGCAGTGCGGCACAGGCAGCGCCCGGCTCCCGCGTCTCCGCGCAGGCGCGGCCGGAGGGGGACAGAGCGGGACAGCGTCGCGGCCCCGCCCCCTGGCCCCACCCACCCCGCCAGGAGGGCGCTGGCGCGACCCCGGCCGTGCCTCGTCCTGGGGAGGCCCCCGGGGAGACGCGAAGCCCAGTGGGGTATGCCCCGAGGACTCCGCCATCCCATTCCACACGCCCAGGCCCCGGGGGGCTCACCACGTCCCCCGGAACCTGAAGCTCCTCCGCCTTCCGCCGTCGCCACCGGCCCGGCAGCAGCGTGTCCATACGGCCCCAGGCCCGAGTCCGCGGGCCTCTCATCCCCACCAGACGGCGGCCGCCGGCCCAAGCCACTATGTCCACGCCTCCTTCCCCCACGTGTCCCGTGGGAGCCAATTAGAGACGGGGGCGGGGCGAGGACCGCCTGGGCCTGGCCTCGTGGGGGCTGCAACCGGCGTGGCGGGGACCAGAGCCTTCTGGGCAAAACGGGGCCTCTGTCCCAGGTCATCATTTCGCGGAGGGCCGGCCTGCCACCTCTCCGACCTCTCCGAAGACCCTACTCCTTTAGCGTCCCGCCACGCCTCACCTACGGCGGTGGATCGGCTGGGGGAGCTCCCGCCTCCTCGCTCTCGTGATTGGCCGTTGAGCGCCGTCAGCAGCCGTCTTCCTGTGGCTGGGTGGCTGATGGATGGCGCAGCTAGGCAATCCGCGTGGGCGAGCCTGTTGGGGAGCGGGTCTCTGGGAACTGTAGTCCCGGAGGCGGCCTCACTTCCGGGCGGCAGCGGCCTTGGGGCGGCCCCGGGGTCTCCCGCCGGGTGTTGCCTTGGGCGGGGCTTTCTCAACAGGCTGGAGGGCCGTGCAGAGGGAAGACCGAGGCCTCGCCGCCTGCCGCTCCGCTGCGCTCGCGTCCTCAGGGAGCCGGGCCCGGAGAAGTCAGTCCCTGTCCAGACCTGGCCACGCGAAACTCCTATTAATAAACACCCGTCTGAGCCGAGCCTTTGGCAGTGGCTGGGCAGCGGCGGCAGGTCACCGAGCCGTGGCCAGCGGGGAGTAAAGATGACCTGCGGAGGGCAGGGCGCCAGGACAGAGTGGTGGACAGGGACAGGGTGCGTGGGCGCTGCGTTCTTCCCTGCCCACGCGTCAGCTTCCCGGAGCTGCTGCAGCCTTCCTCCCACCATGAGGACAGCTGGTGGCAGACTTGCTGGACAGAAGGAAAGCACCGAGGCCCGAACACTTCGAGCTTCTGAACGAACCCACAACTAAGTGCCTACCAGTCTGCAGACTTCCGGCTGTGTTTCTGTTATTTGAGTCACCGAGTGTACCATTCCGCTGCACAGGAAGGCGTCCTTTGTTCCTCGGCCGTGTTCCGAACCATCCTGGTAGAAGGAGTGAGCCCCCTTCCCCTGGGCTACTTGCTGCGTGATCTTCAGCGAGTTAGGGAGCCGATCTACCTAGGTGCGCTTGCTCACTTATGAAAGGTGATGGTGACTCAGGTGTTGGGAGGCTGAGGTGAGGTGCATACACATAGAGAACTTAGAACAATGACTGACGCAAACGAAATACTCAGTTAATGGTGTGTCGCTACTTCTGGTCCTACAGCAATACTGCCGCTACTAGCTGAGGCCGGTATCAAAACCCTGGGGCTCTCCCGTTATGAAAGAAGTCCTGGGGATGTCGCGTACAGCATGGCGACTAAAGTTAACCATACTGTGCGTTTGAAAGTTGCTAAGAGAGTCGATTTTGAAAGTTCTCACCATAAAAAAAATTAACTATGTGAGGTGACAGATGTGTTAACTGACCCTATTATGGTAATCATTTTGCAATAAAAATATATATCAAATCATTACAGTTCTACAATGTTCTATGCCAGTTATAACTCAATAAACTTGGTGGGAGGGAGACCTGGGGGCCAGATGTGGTTTTGGAATTCAGAATCTCTCAGGATTTATTTTATTTATTTATTTATTTATTTATTTAGAAGGGCAGTATATATATATCGTGTGAAATACCTTCAGCAGGGCCTGGGATAACACCTATAATCAAACACAATATTTCTGTACCAAAATGTGTGAATGTTCACAAATATTCACCCTAAGTTCAATATATAATGGCTTTAAATAGTCTCATATCAGTTTACGTGAGTTTGCTCAGAACTTAGGAAGAACTAATTATTAGAACCGTTTGCATTTCAGATTGAAAATAAGGTGCTATCATGAGCCTGTATGACTTCCTCTATCTTAAAAACTTTTTTTTTTTTTTTTTGTCTTGTAGTGTAGATTAAATGATGGGCTGTGTTGTCAGGTTTTCAGTATCACTGGTCTTTGTACTTGGGGCTGCTCTTCCGGATGCTGGAGTCAAACGTTGGGTCATGAGGGAAAGCTTAGCCTATGAGCTAGTGATAGATATTCTCCCTGACCAAACTGAGTTCAGGCTCCCCTGAACTCTCTTCTCAAGTAGTCCCTGACTTTTGGGCTTCCATGTTAGTCTCTACATTGTCCAATTTAAGCAAGAATCCTGCTCGGTCAGTTTGCCAGAATCCCCCATCCTTGTTACCTGCTCAGCCTCAATATCCGATGGGGCTTCTTA
Source organism: Ailuropoda melanoleuca (assembly GCF_002007445.2). NCBI lineage: Eukaryota > Metazoa > Chordata > Mammalia > Carnivora > Ursidae > Ailuropoda > Ailuropoda melanoleuca. The sequence continues at coordinate 128,060,884 of NC_048223.1, forward strand.
TTCCCCACATTCCCCCAGGTGATCACCCTGGCCTGCCTTCAGCAAGAATCCCGTTAGGTTGATTTAGAAAGAAGTGCCCCTCACCCCAGATGTTTCCTCCTAGTAATTTTTCACCCACCGACCTTCCCCTGCCCCTGTCACACTCCTTGGCCATAAATTCCCACGCTTCTTTGTATTGGGAATTGATCCTATGCTTCCTCCCCTACTGCAAAACCCCAATATAGTAGTTCCTATTACGGGCACAATACATTAACTATTAGAAAAAAAAAACTGTCACAATGGTCCCCCTGAATAAAGTCTGCCTTACCTTCATGTCAAGTGTCATGAATAATTTTTTTTCTTTAACACTGTGTACATAAATAGGTATATTTAATAGATTGCAATTTAGTGTAATACACTATTTACCGAACACCAGTCATTTGGGTACCAATTACAAGATGTATACAAAACTCTGCTATACCTTAGTATATTTTTTTAAATTAATATCCTAAATGTTTTAAACTAAAAATACTATAAAACATCTGTTAAATGTCACTATTTTAATATATTAAAGCAAATCCATTAACTATTAAGAAAAAAGCTGGAAAATCCTCATGACATCGGATTCTTGCATATGACTCAGAAAGCAGAGCCAACAACAACAAAAATAGATAATTTGGACTATATCAAAATTAAACACTTCTGTGCATCAAAGGACACCATTAACAGTGATAAGGCAACTCAAAAATGGATTAAATATTTGCAAATCATGTCTCTGATAAGGAGTTAATATCTAGAATACATAAAGAACACCTACAATTCGACATCAGAGAAATAAACAACCTGATTAAAAAGTGGACAAAGGACTTGCATAGATATCTCTCCAAAAATGATATACAATGGCCAGTAACCACTTGAAGGGACGTACAACATCAACTAATCATCAAGGAAATGCAAATCAAAACCACAATGTGATACCACCTCACACCCCTTAGGAGGGCTCTCATAAAAACACAAGTGTTGGCTAGAATGTGGAGAAATTAGAAACCTTGAGCGTTGGTAGTGAGACTGTAAAATGGTGCGGCACTATTAAAGACAGTTTGGCGAAGTAAGTCCATCAGAGAAAGGCAAATTCCATATGATTTCACTCTCATGTGGAATTTGAGAAACAAAAGAGATGAACACAGGGGAAGGGGGAAAAAAACAGGGAAACAAACTATAAGAGACTCTTAGCGCTAGAGAGCATACTGAGGATTGATGGTGGGAGGTGAGTGGGGGATGGGCTAGATAGGGGATGGGCATTAAGGAGGGCACTTGTTATATGAGGACTTGGTGTTATATGTAAATGATGAATCACTGAATTCTACTCTTGAAACCAATATTGCACTGTATGTTAACTAACTAGAATTTAAATAAAAACTTAAAACATAAAAAAAAACCTGTCCTTTCCTCAAAAAATTAAGAATAAAATTATGGTCCTGCAATTCCACTTCTGGGTATATAACACCAAAGAACTGAAAGCCCGGGCTCAAACACCCATGTTCATAGCAGCACTAGACACAGTAGCCAACAGGTGGAAAGAACCCAAGTGTCCATAGACAGATGAATGGATAAATAAAATGAGGTCCATCCATACCACGGAATATTATTTAGCTTTAAGGAAGGACATTCTGACACCTGCTACAACGTGGAATCTTGAGGGCATTATGCTCAATGAAATGAGCCAGTCACAAAAGCCAAGGTCTAATGCTACTTATATGAAGTACTGGAATAATCATACTCGTAGAGACAGACAGGTGGGTGGTTTCCAGGGGCTGGGGGAGGGGACTGGGGAGTTAGTGGTTCATGGGTGCAGACTTTCAGTTTAAGAAGATGTGAGAGTTCCAGACATGGATGGCGGTGATGGTCGCTTAATGCCACTGAACTGTACACTTAAAAATGTTTAAAATGGTGAATTTTATGTTATGTATATCTTACCACAATAAAAAAATAAATGTATTAAATAATAAAAGTGTTTTTCTGTGCACCGTTTACCATCCCTTGCACACCGCCATCCAGGGAAATGGCTCTCAGGAGGACAGTGACCTAAGTTGCAGTTCCACCCTGTTCATCTCCCCCTCCCAGGCAGCCTGCTTTAACCTCACATTCCCCATCCCTTTCAGTGTATAAAATTGGGATGCTAAGAGAGATGCCTGCCTCAGTGGGCTGCTGTGAGTTTTCGGTGAGATGCTGTCCGTAGAGTAGCAAGCGCGATGCAGGATGTGCAGTATATGGCCAGCTCACAGCTCGCCGTAGCTGCCCGACCACCTCTGGTCTGTCCCCATCTGAGCACTGAATGTTTCTGCAAGTTTGGTTTGCTTATGGCTGCAGAATGTAACTGGTGATGTGCCCTGGGGCAACTGTTCATTTCTGAGCCTCAGTTTCCCCGTGTGTACGGTAGGGATAAAATAGCTCGCTCCTGTCACCTGCCTTCCAGGAAAGAGGGAGCTTCAAGGAGTGGCTGCAGATTGTTTGAAAAACATGCTCGGGGGCACCTGGGTGGCTCAGTCAGTTAGATGTCCGACTCTGGATTTCAGCTCAGGTCATCATCTCAGGGTCCTGAGATCCAGCCCTGCATCGGGCTCTGAGCTGGACATGGAGCCTGCTTGGGATTCTCTCTCTCCCTCCCTCTCTGCCCCTCCCCCCACTCACGCACCCTCTCTTTCTCTAAAAGTGAATAACTAAAATCTTTATTAAAAAAAAAAAGAAGAAAAGAAAAACATGCTCAGCTTAACCTTGCCAAGGGAGATCTGTGTGTGTATCGTAGGGAAGGGGTTGAGTGACTGTTGCCAGGCTATGCCTGTTTTTCCATTGACTTAAACATCCCCCCTTTCAAGGTCTCTCCAAACACCTCTTTTAAAAATTACTACCTCTGTTTATCTTGCTGGGATGTAAAGAAGCAATACACGTTAAGCCTCTAGCACAGAGACTGGCACATGGTGGGGGTTTAATAAACACCCCTTCTTTTTCTTCTTCCCCTTTTATTAAAAGAAATTCCCAGCACTTTCTTGGGCACTAGTATTGGGTAATATTTTTTCTTTGAAATCCTCAGTTTTTAGATATTATTATAACAATAACGGTCATCATCTCTGCCTGGAAACACTTCCCTCTAATCTTCAACGGCTTGTTTCTTGTTGTTCAGATGTCAACTGAACTGTCCTTCCTCAGAGGGGCCACAAGGGGTTAGTTTTCTTTTTTACGATTGGGGTCCCGTACCCCCGACCCCGGAGTGCTTGTTCTCCACTGGCCAGGGACAGGCCTGCAGCCGGGCACAGGCACTGGAGGCTAGAGCACTCCGTTTGGCACCTTGATGTCAGTGAATCCCCACAGCAACGCTGCAGAGCCGTCTTTGTGCTCAGATAACGAACCAGGCTCAGACGCGTCGCTCGCGGTGCCCAGGGCGCAGGAGGACCGGGTGGCAGCCCTGAATTCTGACATGGCTCCGTCTGCATCGCATCCTTTTGGTGCCCTGTAGCCTTTCCTTCTCGTAGAAAGCCTCTTTGTTGGGGTGCAGGTCTTCCCGAAAACCAGGTGAGCTGGATCAAAGAAACAAACACCCATGGGCTCTTGTCTGCCATTTGCCCCAGTGGCTTTGGTTTCACAGCCCAGCTTCCAGGCCCCCTGCTGTAAAGGGCAGGCCCCCGGAGGCGGCCTTCGCAAGGGGCAGCTCTATTGTACATCTTTATCTGTACTCCCACCTCAGAGCCATAAGTGGTCAGGGGCCTTCTCCTCCCTGAGAACCTGAGAACCTGGCAGGTCTCTGCCCCCCTGTGTGCCCCCCCCCCCCGCCAAGCAGCCTGCGTCTGCCCGGTCCCTTCACTGACCAGGGCCCTGTGCATGTCTGCCCTCTCTCTTTCCACCTTTCTCTTTCTCTTTGTTGGAGGTACAGCTGCTGTCCGTCTGTCCCGTGGGCCCTCCACCCCACTGTGGGGACTGGCCACCCTCTTTCTCTCGTGCTGTCCATATCTTCCCATCTGCAACCGTCTGGTCTTGGATGTTTTCTGCATAGAGCTGGCATAGGACAATTGTTCTTTCTTGGTGAGTTAACGTGGAAAATGTGCTTCATACGGAAGACTTGGTGATGCTTTCCTCTCAGTCCATGACAAGAAGCCATCCTACAAGTGAGACCATCTTCGGACACATTGCGAAGTTGGAACTAGAAGGGCAACAGCTCAGGACTGAGGGGGACTGAGGCTCGCTCGCTCGCGCACCTGTTCACTCATCCAGAAACATTCCATTGTCTACAAAGTGGAAGGTTCTCTGAGTAGGTGTAGGTCTGCCGTCCGAGAACTCAGTGGCTGAGCCTCCATCCGCTGGAAGCTTGAGAAGGGTGTTTATCTCTGTGTCCCCAGCACCCAGCACAGGCAGGGCCCGGGGTAGGGCTGCAGAGCAGAGCCAGTGAATGAGGGAGTGCAGCCGAGGGGACTGTGTGCTCTGCTCCAGCCGTGGCCAGAGAGGCCTTCGAGAGAGGTGCCCTGGCCTCTTGCCTCTTCGGGGCTGCTATCAGCTAACGACATTGATTGTTGCTGGGATGTTAAGTGGAATGACAAGCTTTCTTATCTCTTGGCCCCGTTGTTAGCCTTGGTCTTCAGCTCTACAGTGAACAGGCAACGTCTGAGGACCTCTCACTGTGGACAGGCTGTTTTATTCCTAGGGGATTCAGATCTGAGCGACGCACCTCTCTCCAGATCAGCAGGTGTTTGTTTTCCTGGGGTCACGCCATTTTAGCTCGGGCTCTGTTTTCTTTTATGGCAAGACTTGGTGTGAGATTTCTCTAAATGCAGCCTTTAAAATGATCCAGGAATACTTTACTGAGGCAAAAAATAAATAAATAACCCGCCATATTTCAACTTTTAAAGTAATATCTCTACGTGGAGACCTTTGTGATCTAAGCCAGTTCCCTAAATTATTTCCTGGCGTTGTAAATGTGCTGTTCAGGGATGAGCAACAATAGGTAATTATTTAATATTGAAAGACTTTATGACCAGTGCAAATTAGAGACGTGTATGATGCTATATAATGTATGTGCCCCCATCCATCCCATAATGGAAGTGTAAACACTTGCTACGTTTAGAAGGCAAGCATTTCATGGTCTGTCGTTTTGCATTTTCTTCACAGGTGCTGTAAATAAATAAAAATATTAATAACCCACAACTGTACCTTCTAAAATCAATAATAGCTTTCTGTTTGAATGGAAATATTAATTGTATCCCATCTTAATTTATCTCTGCTCCTAATCACTTGCTAATGTTTGTCAAGTGCCAGACACTGGCATACTTTCCGCGCCCACGCTTTGCCTCAACAATAGATTGAAATTTGAGCATGATGTTTTATATTTCATCCTAAATTTCTTTTATTTGCAAGTGTATGAAGTCACATCGGTTATGTTTGATAATCCATTTTTGGCATGTATTTTCATATAAATTATAGGGTGTTTTGGCCTCTCAGCTCTCACGACATAGTGGGAAGAACCCCTGCATGTGGAAATATGACTGTGTGTGGGTTGGAAGTAATAAGGGTTATAAATGACTCACTAGGTATAGAAAATAAAGGAGAAGACTTATCGGGGAGAAGTACAGAAGCTTGCTCTCTTTATGCGCCACGAAAGAAGCCACCACGAGAGATGGATTACTGTCCCCTTCTTGTTATTTCTAAGGGGGTTTTTATTAACCCCTTTTTATCAATCAAAATAAATTGATTGCCAGCCAATGCAATATTTCCTGACTATATACAACTTGAAATTACAACACAAAAGCAAAGGCATGGAAGCTCCTATGCTACATCTTTCGGTAAATAAAAGACAGACCCCCTCCGAAGAGATTGCTAAATAGTGTTAAAGGTTTGTACAGCCATCCCTTAGAACATTCTCTTTAAGGACATGATTAGGCCTTGGGATTCTTTTGGAATTCGGCTTCATCCTGCTGTGTTAGTGACCAGGTAGTCTAGAACACTGTCATTTCATATTTATACCCCATCATAAAAGGACATATTTCTGTAGGGTAAATACAGTTATGGCCCATAATAACTCGGTCCTGTGTAGGAATGATCATTCAAGGGGAGAGAAAACTGGGTGGAGAGAAACCCCACTGTGCATCCTGAAAAGGGGTCCAGTCACTGCTCATTGTGATTCAGGGACAAAAAAATGCATGGAAAACTAGAAAATTGGGATTTCATCTAAATGGCAGAAAGCATCCTTCCTGGTCTGCACCAGTCCCGAGAGAAGGCCGGAGAGTCAGGGACAATAGGAATAAAACAGAGCAGGAGAGAAGGTGGGGTTGGCAGGTCTCCCCTCATGGAGGGGCCAAGGATGCCATATAGCTCTGTCCTCTTCCATCTCAGCCCCTAGGGCGGCTGCGGCTGGACGTCTGCCAGGCTCGGTACCTGGCAGTGCTGTCCTTAGGGTTTGCAGAACCGGCCAGGTGTGGTTTACTTAGCACCACCGTCTCACTCAGACCTGGGGTATCAAGGGCTACTCTTTCCGGGGTCCCACACCTCTTCCTCTTATCACAGGAGGAGACTTTCCCCTCTATCTCCTGTTATTCATTTTGTAGTTCGATACAATTGAACTGAGAAAAGAATGTATGTCTTGGTTGGAAAGTCTACAGGGGGTGTTGGCATTGAAACTTTTAAGTGAGAGATTTCTTCTGATTAAATAATTAAATATTAAATAAGTAATAAATTACAAATTAAATAAATATTAAATAAAGTGTAGTCCATGTGAATGAATGAGTAATAGATAGTAACGTAAGGTAGGCTAATGATGGAGTTACCACCAAGTTTTGCTTTCCTCTGATGGAAGGAGACTTCCACGGAGGTAAACTTAGCTACCTCGTCACGAGACATGAAATACTGACCCATTTATGTGATGTACATACTACAGGGCAACAGGGCCCATGCATCGTGTAAATAGCAGTGGTTTGCTTTTTTCCTTCTTTTTTGCTTGTTTGCTTCTGGAGGAAGGAATTTAAAGTCAGCAGTGATTTCACAGGAAAACCGTCCCAGCCATCGAAATCTGACATGGGCAAGCCAGTTTGGAGACCATCCAAGCCGGGAATCCTTTCTGGATTTGAAGCAAATCCAGATTTGTTCCCAGCACCCAGAGTTACATCATTCTTTTGCCGCCCCCTGCAGCCACCCCCGAACTTCCTGACAGCAGCTGCTGACAGCAGGTGCAGAAGCGTCGGGTCAGCTGATACAGGTGCCTTCAACGTCATACATTTTTGCCCCCACCGGCCCCCTGGACTCCAGCAGGGGGCCATTGTGCCGGGCCAACATTCACACCGCAACTCTGGGAAAGGTCCAGGAATACACATTTGGATGACTAAAAACAGAATCCTGGTGTCCCTTTGTCCTGCACCTGGGAGAAAATGTCATTGTCCTCTTTCACAGAATAGAAAGTTCAGGAAGCGTGTGTGGCCAACTTTCGAGGAATTTAGGCAAGGGCAAGACTATTGTGGTCGTTGATTTAACTAAAGTCAAACTGTCAGCTTCCCGGGTTGGGATGGCATCTGCTGTTGAGAACCAATGATTGACTGTGAGGTGTGTGTCACAGAGCTGTGTCTTTAAGGAACGTGTGTGTGTGTTCCCTGTGTTTCCCAGACCTCTATACCCTGAATTCCTTCCACAGGTAGAAAGGGCCAGCTCCACTCACAGTGCTTGTTGGACACTCCAGACGGTCCCTCCGTGGGCTGACATCTCTGTGCCAGAGCAGACTGTGAGAGAATGCCAAGGTCGGTAGGACAGAGGCCCGTGTGTTCACAGGAGATCATGCAGGTGGGGAGCCGGTGTCCGGAAGGGTACCTTTTGAGATGTCAGCTGTTGGAGCCACAGAGACCGAAGGAGCTTGCCTGGCTCAAACTTCTTGGCTCTCTTAAGAATGACTTCTGATTGACAAGCGATCTCGTTTGTGACACCAAATCAAGTTCATCTGTGTCTTTAGTTTCTCAAAATTGAAGCAAGAATTATAACTAGGATCAGAGAATTAACACCAAATGGACGGAGAGAATACATACACAGACACACATGGGCACACACACAATACTATTTCCATGTCGAATAGGCAGCTGCATGTAGACATACACAGTAATCAGGAACACTCACGAGCAACAGTGTCCTGGACCCTGCACCTGCGGTCATCACACCTGCAAACAAACACGCAGGTGCGTGTGCAGGTGACAACGGCATCCCCACCACCACCCACCCTCTCCCCCCAGCTCTCTACTGGCATGCCTTCCCGGTACAATACAGACTTAGTAACTGTTACAGAATGTCAAGTACAGAACCGTTGGAATTGAGGAAGGGATGGGGGAGGTGCTCAAAGTTGGCAGGTCAGGGAAAAGCCATGTTTGGCTGGTCAGCCGAGTGTCTACAGACACAGAATCAGTTTGTGTAAATTCTGAATTGTGGCGTCTCTAGGCTGTTTAAAGAAACCACTCAACAAAGGACGCTCCTTGCCCAGCCTGAGGAAGCAGCTGTTGCCACCTACAGCCTGCAGACTGGCTCTGCAGCTGATCCCGCCACCCTGTCTGGTCCTCCACGGAAGAGAGATCAAAATTTATGCTGGGGATGGAAAATGGGCAGTCCACTCTCAGGATGAATTTTTTTCCTGACTGTAAATAATTAAACATGAGTTAAAAAATTATCCGACTAAAGTGTTTTTGGAGATCGCAGTAATTTGATTAAGATATGTGAATTGCATTTCTTAGCAATATATTCCTTCTAGAGAGCACCTTATGAGATATGCCCACTTTTTTTTTTCGTGTGTAGCAAGCCCAAGACATTCACCCCAACTCTAGATTAGGTTAGTGGGTACATGCTTATCCACATAGTTGTATCTTAGGAGAAACCAGATTGCTGTGGAACCATCAGATAACACACACTTCTGAAAAGAAATGGAATGTATTTTTATTGGCACAGCCAAGATGAAGTATGTCTTGAAATCTGTTTTACAAATAAACTTGCACATAAATTGTCCATTCACTGCTTCGAAATCTTTTTTCACGTTTGAGGAGCTGTCAGAGGTCCCTAATAAACATGAGTCTTATTTAGTTTACTGGATATATAATTCTTCTTTTCTTTGAAAATAATTATTTTTCAAGCAAGTGCAGCAAAAATACAACCAATAAAAATCTAGCTATGACAGCATAAACAACCTTTATAGCCAGCATATACATAGAGTTCTTCCAATAAAAGCAGTTTCTGGTAAGGAGAGGAACACAGAAAATTGGCCGACTGGTGCTGAGATCCAAGGCTGGGCTCCTAAGGGTTGACAGACAGACCCTCACAGCCTGTTCCCACTTCTCCGCTGGGACAGTCCCTGACTGTTGGGGCATCCCAACTGCAGCATATTTCAACATGGCTTGTGAGGCAAGGTTCCCAAGGCCCATTCTTGAAGGGGCCACCAAAGCGATGGACATGGGGTGAGAAGTTCCTCAGAGGACTCTGCAGGGCAAGACGCAGACCCTCCCCATTTTGGTTCTTCCTGTTCTGCATCCAGAATAGGGAGCTCGAGAGGGCGATGCTAGGGTGAGTGGCAGGGTGGGGGCATGGGGATTAGGGTGGATTTCACAGAATCTGGCCCGGGGATTCTGGTCTGGATTTTGGTCACCTCCAGTCCCACTACCTGTCAGGGTCCTCCGAAAGGTGTGCTGTCCGGGCCCTTCCCAGCCCTGCACCCAGCGGTGGTCACTGTGCCCCGGCCACCACTGCGTGTGGACAGAACATGAGCCTGCAAAGTGGGGGGGTGGGGCTCCGGGGTGTCCTCAGCCAGGTGCAGACTCCTCCTGGGGAGCTCCATGTTCGCAGGTTCTCAGCAGACGTGCGGGTGCTCATTTATGCTTTTTATAGTAGCTGGAGAAGATGTTATCCCAGCTTGAGAACAGAAATTAAAATATGTATCCTTCAGGTGCAAATCTACTGTACTTACAGTTTTACTGTTTCTCTGCAGGGGGGCTCCATTAATCTTCTAACAGGGAAATTCCTAAGGAAATTAATTCCCTCCAGTTGGGGTTATTCTCAACTGGTCTTCGGGGGCGGAGTAATTGGAATTTAAGAGTCTCTCTTAAAAGAAAGGAAACATTGGTCATTTTACTTGAATAACAACAATTTGCCGTGCTTTGCCCATTAAAAACGCCGGTTCGTTCTCTACCTCTCAGTACTCTTGTGTCTCTCAGCTCCTTGGGGTGAGGTTTACAAACCCCCCACCAGGTGGGGGTTTCATTTCCTCTCCTCCTCTGTAGTATCCAGGTACTCTTGTCCTTCGTGGCTCATTGGTGTCTGCTTAGCTCTCAGCCCTGTGCCCTGCCAGGGAGTGACACTCGGCCCTCGGAAGGAATGATGCGTCATTAAACATGCATGGCTAAAATATTTCTTTGCCCATTTAGGAGCAGTAAATGTTAGCTGTGATTACCTGGAAAAACAATTACACCTCCATCTCTTTCTCTCACACACCCTTCTTTAAAATGGGGTCAATTCACTGACATCGGTGGAGCTGCTTTGAGCAGGGCCCCCTGCAGCTCTGTCGGGAGCTTTGTCTCTCCCAGGCCAGGATTTCAGTCTTCACCGCCCAGAACCCAAGCTTCCCGGTCCCCATGTTTCGGGTCCCTGAGGTGTCACACAAGAACCCTTGGGGAAACCTAACGTCCGTTTCAGGGCTGTCCTGCTGTTCTGGGAGAGCTGTTCCTGGTTCCTGACTGAGCAGGGTCTGGAAGCCCAGGAGAGGTCCCTGCCCAGGGGACACTTCAGGTACAATGTCACTGGGTGGGGCGCCTGGGTGGCTCAGTCCGTGAAGCGCCTGCCTTTGGCTCAGGTCATGATCCTGGAATCCTGGGATCGAGCCCCACATCGGGCTCCTTGCTCAGCAGGAATCCTGCTTCACCTTCTCCCACTCCCCCTGCTTGTGTTCCCTGTCCCGCTGTCTCTCTCCCTCTGTCAAATAAATAAAATCTTTAAAAAAATAAAATAAAATGTCACTGGGTTCCCAAAGGGGATGCCCCGAGGGAATAGGACATGGCTACATAATGCTTACATATGGGGTCAGCAGAAGGTCAGTGCCCGGGATGAACACACACTGGGGACATTGGCCAAAATCAGCCCCCAAAGCTTGCTTTCCCGTGTCTTTGAGCTTTTCAGCACTAACGGGGGGCCTATGGGAAAGCCAAGTCCAGAGTACTCTGTAACAGGCCAAACCAGTTTAATATGATAATGAGGAGGGTTTTTTTTAATGATTTTTTATTATATTATGTTAGCCACCGTACAGTACATCCCCGGTTTCCGATGTAAAGTTCGATGATTCATTAGTTGCCTATAACACCCAGTGCACCATGCAATACGTGCCCGATAATGAGGAGTTTTTATCCCTTTGGGCATAACATGCTTAGAGAGAGGACAGGTTATTAACAGCACCTGGTTGGGATGGGGTGCAGTGGCGGGGCACCAGATGGGCTTGAGGCGGTAGCAGAAAGCCTAGGGCGAGTCTTGATGTTGCCCCTTTCCTGCCGTGGGCCTGGGAGTTTCCTTAGCTATTATGTGTAGGTAGGAAGTGGTGTTTTTACATCAGCAGCTGGACGAAGCGTTGAGTGATAAATACAGACATGTGTTGAAGGCTTTGGAAGGCTGAAAACACCGCGTGCACACATATATGTGTACAGACCTGTAACTCAGATGCAATAGCCAAATACTGCTTGGGCGCAGGGCCCAGTGGAGTAGTCCTTGTTGCCAAAGTCAGAGCATTTTAAAGCTCAGAGTTCAGCTTCTAACCATTAGGTCTGTCGATGTCAATAATGAGAGCTGCAGAGACAGCAGGAGGCAGAAGTGGAAATGTAATCTGTTAGTTTCCCTAACATTCTTTTTTGAAAGTAGAGAGGTGCCCTGTAGCTGGTGTGTCTGCTCTCAGCAAATTTCATTTAAAGGAAAAATCAGGATTTTTAAAACAGCCACATTAGAGGGACTCATTACTGCTGCTTTTTGAAAAAGAATCGCTATAGCACATTTCCCTAGTGCATTACAATTTCATTATTTTTTAAATTACAAAGCCAGTCCATGTTCTTTGGAAAAATGCAAATGATACTAAGAAGTACATGACGTAAAAAGGGAAGGTCCTCCCTTTGACTCCCCTCTTTTCTGGAGGCAAGCTCTCCTAACAATGGGGCATGTACTTCTGAAGACTTTATTTCTATGTTATGTTCAGCTATGTATAGTTACGCTATTTTATTTACCTATAATTCCGTTTAAAATGGCCATCGGAGTATATACATCCCGTTATGCGACGTGCGGTTCCCCCCACCTTCTATTGGATTTTTGCATATAAATCTCTAGGTTTTATTTATTGAAAAAAACACAACTTTTTTTTTTACATTTTAAAATAATTTCGTGCCACGTGCAGTTGTAAGGAATAATACAGAGAGATCCTGCGTGCGTTCTTCCCCAAAGATGACATCTCGCAAAGCCCGAGTACAAAACCAAAACCAGGATGTCTACATTCACGCCCTCCGCCCGTCTTCTTCGGATTCCCCAGTGTTACTTTAATTCATTCTGTGTGTGTGTGTATTTTGTTCAGTGCAATTTTATATTTAGGTTTGCATATGTACCACCACGGTTAGGATACACAACAGTTCCTCGTGGCTCGTACTGCATTTTAAATAATGACTTCCCATTTTCAGTAACATCCCGCCGTTTACTGAATTTCATTTTAGGTTAAAATGTCATCTTGTTGAACGTCCAGACCTCGTGACTTCACCTACACTCAGTCCCACGGGCGTACACCCTTCTCTCAGTGGCTGTAGGAGCTGCGGAGAGGGTGCAGAGCCCCGGGAAGGTGCGGAGCCCAGGGCGGCAGCCAGGAGCAAGCGAGCCCAGCGCGCCGGCCCTCCCCCGGAAGCCCCACCCCGATCCCGCGCTCTCGGCCGGGCGCAGGCCCGGGGTGGGGCCCGGGGCGGGGCTTCCGCCGGCCCTCCCCCGGAAGCCCCACCCCGATCCCGCGCTCTCGGCCGGGCGCAGGCCCGGGGTGGGGCCCGGGGCGGGGCTTCCGCGCGCAGCCTCCCGGAGGCCCCGCCCCCTCCGGCCTCCCGCGCTCGATTGCTCCTGTCTGGCGGCGGCAGCATGGCGGCGGGGGCGGCCGAGGCGGCAGCGGCTGTGG